>NW_024582483.1:637675-650375 GCF_018398535.1 Haplochromis burtoni
AACACATTAACAAGAGAAGTCTGAGTAAAACCAAGGTTTACTTTGAAAATAACGAGTGACTTGAAGTAACTGAGTTACTTTTGATAGAAGTAACTAGTAATTTAAAGTAACTTACCCAACACTGCAGAGCACAGATACTCTGTTAACGTATGCAGTCTGTATTTTTTTTCCCAATTTTCCCCACGTCACTGCTTTGTTGGCAGCAGCTGAGTTGGTTTCAGTATGCGTGTAATCTCTTTATATTTTTTCTATTATTATAGTTTTATCTTCCTTTGTAAAATCAGACGCACTGCTGCCAGTAGACTAATTCATGTTTGTGGGTGGTCAGAAGCTTAACGCTACCTCTTTTACGTGAACGTGTTTGTAGCCAGATTGATAAACCATGGGTTTACTTATCGAGTTGATAACTATGTTTGTCTCAGCACTTAGCCTGATTGCCAGTGTGCCGGTGAGTGATGCCAGATAATGAAAAGATATCCTTGAGATGTTGAACTTTCTTCTTAGTGCACAGCTCTGATCAGTGCAGATGACATTTTTAGTACTAGCACTTTACTGTGCAGTCTAAACCTTCACGAGTAAAAGCCATTAAGTGTCTTTTATCACATCACCTGTGCAACAGGCTTAACTATGTAGAAAAAATAAAGCTTAACCCGCTTGTATCCACTGCTAGTATATGTAAAAAATACAGTACACTTGCTAGGATGATAATTTTTTTTAAGAACAAGCTAATGATAAATCAAAGTAGTGCTATTTGCCACATATCTGCAAATCTGGTCTATCTTTGGGAAGTTATGGTACAGTCACATTAGGGGAAACGATGGTCGGAGACCACAGCACAACCAAAATTATTGCAACAGTGTGAATTGAACTTGCAAGCTTGTTGTCTTTGAAATGGCTGCTTGAAAAGCAGAGACCAGGTCTGTGACCACTTACAGTCAATAACTGACTTAAAAGAAAAATTGGCGCATCGAGACAGCAATAAAACAACAATAAGAAGGAGTCATTTTGCAATTAGTTTGTGACTAAATCGTGTCACGTTGGCAAATACATGCAAACTGCAAAAATCACGAATCCAGTGACACGTGTTGCAATTCGGTTGCTGTCTACATACACAGATATTCACGTTAAGTCCAGACAGGCAGTTGAGGGTGGTGCATGATTAAAATTTCAGTGCAATCACTGAGGAAACAATAATTTTTCCTACTCACAAGGAAGCTGCTATCCTGTTTTTACTCTAGTGTGAGCGAGGCATTAGCTACAGGCTGTGTGAGCAATCACCTCTCTCTGTAGTAGGACATCTGCAGGCATGTCTCAGTTAATGAAGGCTCTCTGTCTAAACAGAACTGAGCTTCATTAATGTGATTAGTAACGCCTGTATTTAACTAGTATACAGTGTCAAAATGGCTGCTTTGAAATGGATCTATCTATAAAATACATATGCCATAATACCAACAGAACTGAGTTCACCTATAAGCAGTTTTAAACAAAGCTGAACGTTTGTGAGGACATGGTTTAGTAGTGCTGTTTTAGACAAATTGCAAGGTGTACGATTTAAATTGCACACAGAGCATATATCATGTTTTCAATACAAATCTCAAGAATTGTTTCTTGAGATTTGTATTGAACGGCAGTCCTTTTAAAACAGAAAGTAAAGGACAAAATGTTCTACACTATTCCTAACACACTCAAACATGGCTTTTTAAGTGGAGAACAGTTTGTGCTGTCAAGTAGCAGTATTACTAAATCTATTATTTTGGAGAGTCTAACGGGGTGACAGCACACACATGCGGGCTTGCACAAACATGGAACACACACACAAATGCAAACAGACACACAGACAAACAGGAACATGCAGGATTTGGTCTGAGGGCACACACTCCTGCATGTGAATTCAAATGATGTGTCATTCTGAGTCATCTTCAGTTTCCAACAGGAACACAGAAACAATGAGGACATCAGGGGACAACAGACGGAGAGGAAGACCAAAAGATTGTGTTTGTGTGTGTGCGCGTGTGTTCACGACACAACAAAGCATCTGACGTTCACAGCGTTGGATACACTGAACACTTTTTTCCCCCCGCTGCTTTCCCAATCTCTCTTTGTGTTTCAGAACCCTGTGAAATGCCTTGGATCATTCATTGTCTTAATCGATGTGCATTGCACAACTGAGATAATTACTGTAGCACAGGTGGCTCCTGTCATTTTCTGCCTTTATATCCAACATCAGCATCATGGTTGATATTAATCTTATTAAAACAGTTTGAGGTCATGTGAAAATATTAGTTTGTGCCTAAGTACGCCTCGACCTTGGGGAGGATTTGTATTCATTAATTCACTGTTGTGTATTCGCCTGCCTGAAGGACCCATAAACAAGCGGAGGTCACCATGTCCTCTGTGAGTGGTTGCAAATTGTGCACATGGATGCTGCTGCACATGAGGGTGTCTACAGTATGGGTTTGTGTACAAGAGGTAATAATTACAGTATCTGCTTCCTGTGCCTGCTATTCAGTACAACAATCCTGCGTGCTTGGTATGTGCGTAATGTGTGACTGTTTTAGCTTTCCGGATGACCTGGTGTGCTGGTACTGAACCTTCAGTCCCAAGCTCAGGGTCACCTATTTGCTGCAACACCCCGAAACCCTCCATGACTCACCCCAACCTCTCATAACCCTTTAACACATAAAATGCCCCAGTGGGCCTTTCTTCTTTCCCTCCATCTACATACAACAAGACAACCCTTGCCCCTCGGTGACAATCTATTCCCCGGCTCAGCTTCGCTTTGTTCCCCCCGCATCCACCCACATCGACATCCACTGTCACATTTCCCCAAGCAAAAGAATACTTTTTTAGCAGCGCGTTTGGGTCCTTTCTTTCCCTCCCTTGGCTGCTTAAAAACCCAAAGTTCAACCTCAAAAACCCTTACCATTCCAATTTACCCTGTCAATCTCACTCCCTTTTCTCTCTGTTCCTTCTTCCTGCTCCGAAACACACACGTGCTAACACACATACGTGCACAGCCACAAACACACACCTATTTGAAATTCATATCAGCAGCGATACAAATGCAACGCTCCAACTTCCAATACTGATACATTTACAGGGAGAAGCACAGGGACCCGTCTCGACACACAAACACGTGTGCGCACAAGCATGTAAAATAATAAGCTTGCTGGAGCGTTGACCTCAGACCTCAGGGCAATTCCTGATGGACCCAGATGTTAAAATATGCTTTCTTTTCTTATACCTAGTTGTGTGTCTGTCTCTGAAAATCTAAGAAGAATTTGTGGAGACCTATCATTGATACACAGCATGTAAACAGCCGTGAGCAGGTTTACATAACAAAGTTTGGTTTTCATACAACCTTTACTCTCTTTATTTGAGCAAAATCCTGTCACTGGATCCGATTCTCCTTCCCTCTATAAATGTGGACTCTGGCAAGGTTACATCTTCCTGCTGTCTGCCTGTCTGTACCAAACACCAGCACCAGTTGACCTTTCCAATTTACCATGTCAATCATGCGCAAACACACACCCACACACACAGCCCAGTCTCTCATACACGTTCAGGTAAAAGTTGGTGTCAATCACCCTTGCGTGGACTCCCAAATGTCACAAGGTTTTGACATTCACTTTGCCGACAGTCTGAAAAGAAAAGAAGGGTTTGCTTATCCGTCTGTACAACCACTTTTTTCATTTAATGACAAATTAATTTCCACTCCTCGCTGTTCCCATTACATTAGACTTTTCAGGTTTCTTCGTGCCCAAACCCTCGTTAAACATTACCTCTTATCGCCTCAAAAGGCGCGGAAATGAATGAAAATGTGCCAATGAAACTGATAAAACAAACATCCAACCAGAAAAATAAAGTGATAACAAGAAAAATGTAAAGCAGAAAACAAAACATGTAGCATATAATGAAAAGGGGAGATAGATGTGGCTTCATATTGTGAGCTTAATGACAGCATAACAAACAGATTCATAGAGGAGTGCTTGCTTCTGCAAGTTTTCTCCTCTGACAGGAGAAAGAGAATAAAACAAGGAGCCTCTGATCCCGTGAGAGAAAAGGAAGAATATTAAAAGACAAGTGAGAGATGAAAGGCGAGTGGTCGGATAGGGCAAAAGTTGACGTGAAAAGTTGTTGCTGTAATACGGCACAGCTTTGTGTTCTCCTGTCCTGTGCCAACCACCCTAGGGCGAGATGGAGAACGGATCACAGGAGAGACAAACAAGAAATGCCTTGCTACTAAATCAGGTTGTTTCCTCCTTCTTTTCTTCATCCAGAAAGCTGCAGGGTGACCTGCTATCTCACACTGCTTCATTGTCACCCCATCTTCGTCTTTATCCACCCTTCTCCCATTGCCCTTCTGTCACACAGAGTTGAGGAAGTGTGGGTAAGAGGCCCTTGGCATAAGTAAATAAGGTTCATATGCAAGAGGATACTATTCCAGCTCACCATTCACTACTCCAGTGAGTGAGGGGACGTGGCCTTGAGGAAAAGAGGACAGATCGGCGGAGGGGAACATGTACTGGCATTTCCTTGGGTACTCCCTTAAAGCTAAAACACTTGCAGCAGAATGAAACTATACAAGTCCCAATTTGGATTGTCCCAAAGGTGTTAAAGTCAAAAATGAAAATCACTTGTTCGTAGTCAAAACAGTTGTACCTACATACTGTGAGAGATGCCCAGTGACAGTTGTTATAGAGCACCAACAGGGTGTAAGGGCTCCTTCACTGCTGGTTTCCTGACCTGTTAGTGCTTAGGCCAAATACACTTTATTGTTAGCATTGTATGATTCACCAGACATCCAAGTCATCAAAGGACATGCCCATAAGCCTATAGCATACAGCCTGATACACAGCACACCTTCATTAGAGCCATTCAGCATGAAGTACCTTAATGGCAAAGTCTGAATACGTCTTTAATAGTTTTTTTTACTTGTATTCCATTCACGTAGAGTCCTTACAGTGACACTGTTTCATCCAATTTAGTTCAAAGGCATGAATCAAATAACCACAATCCCATCAGATATCAGAATTCACACAGCACCACAGGTACATACATTAATATCTGAATATGAATATGCAGAATTAATAAGCAAAGGATGAGGTTTTTGGTACCGACAGCTTTCTGGGGTGGATTTTATATATTGGACATATTAGGCTGGCCTGTAGGGTTTGCCAGTCTTAATTGTGCTCATAGATTAGTCCAGTGCAATCAGTCTGTTTCAGAAAAATAAAGATTGATTAATTTAAGCCAATAAAATTACTTTAACCCCCCAAAATTACTTTTAAGCCTCAAGGAGGTGACTAGCAGTGATGTGGTGACCAGAGACCCTAAAAGCCAATGAAATTTAAGGGATGACAGGCTAAATAATTATTGGCATCATGGGTTAGTTTAAATTAAAAAAACAAAACAACAATGGAAGGGTACCACTAATCTGCATATAGGGAGTTGTTAAATATATTCGGAGTTAGCTAAGCAACCAGAGACTGAAATGTTCCCTGGAGCAACCATTGGCTTTATAAGGGGATATTATTTAATTCAATGTTATTTACATAACATGAATTCGCAACAACAGTTGGTTCAAGGCACTTTATACTGTAAGACCCTGTGGTATTAGAAAGAAACCCCAACAACCACACAACCCATGATGAGCAAGCACTTGGCGACAGCGGGAAGAAAAACTCCCTCTAAACACAAAGAAACCTCAGGCAGGACCAGGGTCAGGGAGGGCAGAGAAGGGAGTGAGAGGAAAGAGAAGCAAGCAGAGATATCATAATAAACATCAGTAACACCTCCTTTGGGTGGTGGCACTCACCAACAAAAGAAGAAAAAAATGTAGGTCAAAATTTTGTTGTTTGCTAACATTGTTTTGTTAGACCATACCATCTAAAAAAACAGTATCCAATACACAAAACAGGAAAAGTTGGGCTAGATATGTTATCCTGTATCTAGATACTGTATCTGCCCCAAGAGATCTGAATTATTGGGTGCTGTCTCCAGAAGCTAAGTTGCATGCTGACTGATGAGGGGGAAATAAATTGCTAAAGAAGCTAAGAAGCTCTATGTCTGTATTGAAATGGTGAAAATAACGGCAGTAATTTACAGTGTCTCCCTGAAAATAATTTCAGGATAACAATCAGGATTACTGAAAGATAAAGACGGTTACTACCAATCATACTTTGGACAACTGAATAATAGTGAAGGCAACTTACTGAGCAATAG
This sequence comes from Haplochromis burtoni, assembly GCF_018398535.1. Taxonomy (NCBI): domain Eukaryota; kingdom Metazoa; phylum Chordata; class Actinopteri; order Cichliformes; family Cichlidae; genus Haplochromis; species Haplochromis burtoni. The sequence continues at coordinate 643,901 of NW_024582483.1, forward strand.
TTATAGCAGTCACATTATGCAGGCCCCTGAGTAGCAGATCATAAATTCTCAAGTTTGCTTGCAATTTTCTACTGCAATCCACATGAAAAAGTGAAAGACAGCTGTGGGGAGTCATTAAATTTAGATGATATGAGATTAAAACAAACATCATCAGTAATGTGTGTTCTGGCTATTAGTTTGTAAAATGCCAGAAAATACTACAAAATGTCGATTAATGTTCTCCAGAGCCCAAGGTTACCATTAAAAACATCTTTTTTTTTTCTTCAAAACCTCCAAACAGTCATTTTTGAGTGATTCAGCCAGAAAAAAGAGCAAATGCATTTATGAAGCTATTTTTTTCATACCAATTAAATCTTCAAGCACAAGAAACAGAAGTGATACAATAATTATCACTGAGTGTCTCACCTGCAAATGTTACCTGCTTTCCTAAGTGTACACTGCACCTCATTCAGCTGTACCTCTTATGAAAATGCAAACGAAGACACATTAAACTGTTCTGCTTGTTGACCTCTTGCAGCAACAAAGAAAAGTGGAGCTTATTTTTATAGGAGACCGACTCTGTGCCTGTGTGTATAAGCACAGGATTGTGTGCCTCTGTCGTCATGTCTTGGAATATATATAAAACTATCCCTCAAAGGGCCAAGAACAGTTAGGGTCTATGTCTGATTAATGGTTTAATTGATTAAGTGGCTCAGAGATTGATTGGTTGGGCCTGGCTATAACAGCTTCATTAGAACAGTGATAGATCAGTGCGATCTGGCTGCAGCTGTTCCGCCTGGCTCCGGACAGCTCGGCCTGGTAATGGACATCATCCGTCTGTCTCTGCACCACAATATGTCCGCATGCACACACTGCTGTCTGTGACTGTGTATGTGTGTAGTACATGTGAAGGCTGCACACATCTCCCCTTTTCTTCAATCACTCCAAACAAGCAGACAGGGGAGGAGGGAGTGGCGGGGAGGTAAGTCGGGATGAGGAGGAAGGAGGGGAAGGGCGGAAACTATTTTTGGATTAAAGGCCCTGTTGATCTATTCCTGTTTTCAGCATCCCCTCTCAATCTTCAACTTTTACACTCTGCCTCTCTTTCTTCCTTCCTATCCATCTGTATCGTCCTCAAAGCTTTGCTAGTTTTGCACTTGCTCGTTGCGCGCCTTTCTCTCTCTGGTACACAATCCTTTTCTGTCCACGTGTCTTCTCTGTTCAGTCTCATCTCATTTCTCTTTATCTCTCCTTCGTTCACTAATTCTTTGCAAGTACCCTGTTCGCTCAGAAACCCAGATAAAAACACTGTTAAGTCTACAATTTTCACAGGCACGCACACTCGTGGTGTGTGAATTACTAAACAGATGTGAAGGGTGGCGGTACCTCAGTGAGGATTTAACGAATGCAAACGACACTTAAAAAGCACCGCCCGCACATTCAGATCACGGTGTCAGCTGAACACATGGTAGCTAATGAACAAATGAGGTAATTGATGTGACTTTAGGTATTCGTACATGCAAATTTGTCCATTGTATAACCATAAAACACTATGGAGTCCATCACTGACAAAGCTGCACGATGTCTTTAGAATATTTAAGGTCAGCTTAAGCTCCATCCTATGATGATTATACAGACTCAACCACCAGCTCTAGAAAAATGAAGTAATTTAATCTGTTTGGTCAACAGCTGCTTCCAAAAACCTAAAGAACGAGCTGGCAAATCATCAAAGCTGTTTCTCTGTACGCTCTTAAAGTTACTCACTGATGAAAGCAAATACTGTCTAATATGGTTCTAACAGTAACACTACAACTACTCAAATTCAGTATATTGTCAGGTTCAAATGTTTTTAGACAGAAACACAGCTTTTGTAATTTTGCCTCTGTACACATCACAGTGAATTTTAAATAAGCCAATACATATGTGACTAAAATGCAGACTTTCAGCATTAATTCACGGTGCTGACTTAAAGTTCAACACATCTACAGAGCCTTTATTTAATCAACTTGTTAACTGCTTGTTATTCAGATGTGACCATTTGTATAAAAATGACTGTAATCCTGAAACTTTATATTATTATTTACAATTGTGGCAGTTTCACGGGGCAGAGGGTCCAACAAATATATGTTAGACCGTCAACAGTAACTCAGGATTAAAGACTAGAAACAAGAACTAGCATTTGACATATGGAAGGACACTCAAAGCAAGTTCAAATTAAGTTCAAGCTGGTCACTATATTTAAAGTTAACTTTAAAACTAACCATTCAGGACATTGCCTCTCTTAATGAAGGTGCTCATATAAAAATCCTGATGCAAACAGCTGGAATTACAAGAGGTAGCAATCCGCCTGGCTTTTAAAAACAATATTTTATTCTATGCTGTCAAATTAAAGATCATGTTTAGTTGGAGAGATGTGCTGTTGGCTAGGAGACAGCCATTTCTGTGTTCATGCCAACAGGGCTGAGAGATTACTAGCAGAAGGCTCGACCTGTTGGGCTTTACCTGTGTTTACCAGATCGTTTAAATGAAAAAGATGAAACTTTTATTGTACTTATTTGTTACAATCATTAATTATAATCTGCTCTTTTCTCCTACCAATAAGCACCAGTGTTTTGTGTTTTTCTTGGGGATTCAGCATGTGAACAGGAGCCAACACTTTAGTTTTTTAAGAATCTGCTTTATAACCTAAGGCACAAGCAAAATGAATCATTTTTTCTCTGAACTTCCATACAATATAAATGCCATGATAGAAAATGTTATCCATATTTCTCATACCTACAAACACACACAGACGAAACACAAGTCAAACAACGAATACGACACACTCACCTCTTTGCCCCGTTCAATCGACTGAGCGTATTTCCCTTCCTCAGCACCTCATCATCTCTCCTTCCATTTACCCATCTTTTATCTTTCTCCTCTCCCTCCAATCTAATCTTTCCTCTGCCGCCTACCCCATCATTCACCAGCTCTGTTTCCCCACTTAATGTCTCTTTTTCTCTTCCACATCTATTCTTTCAAATTAACATCTGCTGACTGGCATGCTACTCCAATAACCTTTTACACCCAGCAAGAAGCACTGACACACAGAGACAATCAGCATGTTTGGATTCACAATAATATTTCATTTATATTCAGGATCCTGTGAAAACAGTTTATGAAAACCCTGAATATAGTCAGTATGTGCTGATACAAGCTGGCATGTGAACAGTATATCCCGCTGGTTCGCTCAGTTTGGAGTCATTGAGCCTCACGCTTTTTCACGCAGTGATGAGTATCAAAAAGAAAGCACAAGTACCGAACACTGTGGGAAAACTTTACAATGTCTGTCTGCATCTGTGCACATTCAACATGAGGCCTTAACTCGAATAAAGCACTTTTTAAAAAAATAAATGTTCATGCACACACAGCGACTGATGGGATCACAAAAACCAACAGAGATTATGCTGCTTATCTGCATGTACAGTCGCTGTAAAAAGAACAGTACTATGTATGGAGCATTCAAGTGAATGTTAATAGAATGTCAAGGAGGAAAGAAATCAGCAGTGATCTTAGAGAAGCAATTGTTGCTGCCCATCAACCTGGGAATGGTTATAAGGTCATTTCCAAACAGTTTCAAGTCCATCATTCTACAGTGTGAAAAGAGTTTGTGGAAAACATTCAAGATTGTTGCCAATCTTCTCAGCAAATTCACTCCAAGTTCAGACCGTGCAATGCTCAGAGAAACTGGAAAACATCCAAGAGCTACATCTCAGACTCTACAGGCCTCAGTTAGCGTGTTAAATGTTAAAGTTCATGACAGTACAATTAGAAAAAGACTGAACGATTGTGGCTTGTTTGGAAGTGTTGCCAGGAGAAAGCCTCTCCTCTCTAAAAAGAACATGGCAGCACAGATTAAGTTCATTAAGTTTAATTTGAACAAACCACAAGACTTCTGGAACAATGTCCTTTGGACAGACGAGACATGAACTCCTCTGTATACCAAAGAATTTTAAAGTCAAATGTGAGGCCATCTGTCCAACAGCTAAAGCTTGGACAAAATTGGGTCAGTGAGGCAGAATGGCTGAAAAAGAAAAGCATCAAGGTGTTGCAATGGTCCAGTCAAAGTCCAGATCTCACCTAACTCATATGCTGTGGTGGGACCTTAAGAGACCTGTCCCTAAATAAACATCAATAAACTGAAGAAAATTTGCAAAGATGAGTAGTTTTATAAACTGATCTGTAAAACCTTGAAAGTGAAAGAGGGTCACTCTATTTTCACTTCACTGTATCTGTGCTCATGCGCAGCAGTGCACAAATCTGATACTGGATAAATAGCTGGATCTAAATGGACTGCTATATGGGCCTGATCTATTCAATACGGTTCTATTATTCTGCGTTTTCATCTATATGTCATGTGATGCTAGGCCCTTCCATAAGATGAGCTCATAGATTTGGCATTGTGAGCAGTCAGCAGTTTGCATTTCACATTCGCCACGCCAACACGTTGTGTTTGCTTATTTACAGTCGTTTGTAACCTAATTATGATTTAACAACAAAAGATGGCGACGTCAACGATGCTTTTCTCAGTCAACTCCCTCCTCTCCACTCTCTGTCTCTCTCCTTTTTTCATTTTGTTTGGTTAGTGTTTGCACATGGTGACAAAAACTTACAGTAACAATGTGTGATCAGCTCGAGTAATGTTATCTTCAGCTGTCTATTGTCTGCTCTGCTCTGTGTGTGTGTGTGCGCGCAGAAGGGCACACACAGTGAAACAAAGAGCAGAGGAAAGGAGCACAACTGGAAATGTCAGCATGCATTTTTACATTTTTATATAGCCGGTTATTTTTTTTGTTGTTAGGGTTAGGGTTGTTAGGGTTAGGGTTTTGTTGTTCCTTACAGGCGGAATAACGATTCCCAGTCTCTTCCTTACAGTGAGTAATGCAACTTAATTGAATACTGGCATCAGAACTGTACTTGAAATCAGCCAATAACCAAAGCCAGAGTGTCTGTATCGGCATCTGGACTGAGATCGTCAGCTCACTTAATTTCCTTGAGGGAGACCGTACACTCACACAGTATTTGTCCAGCTAGTCAAACTCAATAGTACCTCTGCTACATTTCCACCTATTTTCTCCAAAATAACAATAATTCCTCCATTCCCTCATGTTGCCTGTTCTATTAACACTGCTGCACTTGTTCTACAATTTAACAAAGAAAATTGTTCCGTCTGCTTCATTCTTGCTCCAAGATACACACACAGATACACAACAAAAACCCCAACACACACACAGGCTAAGCCAAAGTGAGTCGCTGTCACAACAAACCCCTGAAATCATAACTCATCGCATTACGACAACCTTTCTGCACCCAATTGTCCCCAATAAAATCAAAAGCTATCTGCTAAGAGCTAATGTTAGCAGAGCATAAAACACAGTCATTTATTTTTTATATGATTATGTCAACATCTTAATCACTTAAACATCTTCTTAATCCATGTTGGAAGATATATAAAACTATTTTAAAAAGGCACGACTGGGTCCACTGGGCCCCTTCTTAGACTACTCTGGCTAAAGCACTGGGCACTTAAAGACAAACACACCTACAGTAAATCTAAGTGCTGTCTTGCAGTAAACATGGTAGGCAGAAACCGGCATCACACTTTAACTTTTAGAGCTTCTGCTCGCTCCTGTTTGTTGACCTCTTTACCTCCAGTATCTGCTTGTTCATTGATTCTTAAAAACTTCTCACATCCAGCATCTGTGACCTTTTGTCTGTTTGCTTAGTCACTGGACACCTCGCTCACTACTTACTTCTGCTGCCTTCCTCTGTGTCTATTGACTATTTTATTAGGAAGAGGGTTTAAAGACCGTATGAGTGGGTGTGCATCTGGAAAATGCTACGTCAAAGCTGTATACACAGGCATCCGTTCTAATCAGTGCCATCATGCTGTAAAACAAGCTTGCAATTAAATCCACAACTAGGTGGAACAAGTAGAGCACAGTTGTTTGTTGTACTGACACAGTCTATGACTCAGTTTCCTGTCCATCCTTCAATCACTCCATCTCTCTGTCTGTACACTTGGGTTTTAATTATAGAAGCACAGAGAAGCCTCATTATGTAGAGAGAGAGTGAGGGAGAGAGAGTAAGAGAAGGGACTGAGAGAGAGAGGGAAATAAGAGGGACAACAGAGGAACCAGACAGAGACGGGATGGGGATCAGGAGAGAGAAATCTGATCCCTTCGCAACTGAAATGTTTCAAATAATAATTCCAGACACAAACTGTCATAGCAGGAATTCACCAAAAAGCAACAATTCATTAGCCGAGCCTCTTTATCAAAACCACTGAGTATTAGTGCCTATTTGTATGATTATGCATGTGCACGTTACACATCTGTAGACATCAAATTACCTTTCAATACAAACGAGACCATTGTAGTCCTAATACGTCCTCACACAAGGTTAGAGATTTCAAATTAACCCAGCAGGGACATGGTAATAAATCTGTATAAAAGTG
>NW_024582483.1:650395-651927 GCF_018398535.1 Haplochromis burtoni
AAACGAGACCATTGTAGTCCTAATACGTCCTCACACAAGGTTAGAGATTTCAAATTAACCCAGCAGGGACATGGTAATAAATCTGTATAAAAGTGTTCAAAGAATAATATGTACAGCATAGTGGTACCCTTACATCAAGGTTTATATGCTAATAAATGGTTCTATAATTCTGTAAAGTGACCTTCAGGATGGTTATCTGGTAATATCTCAGTGCCACTGGACAGTATGGTGCTTTTTGATGAGGGTGAAACTGCTATAACAGACAAACCAGTCAGAGCAACCTAGAAACAACAGTGCATATTGAGGCACGGTTGAGTTATGAATACCTGCTGATAGTAATCTAAGGGTACTGGGGATATCTTGAAACATCCAAAAGAACTCATCCTCACAACCTAAGTGTGCCAAATCCCAAAGATTGCCTTCTGGAGTCATTCTGGATTAACTTTAACATCAAACTCTATATTTTTCGCAAGGTTAGTTATAATGTTTTAGCTCATCAATGTATAGCTATTAATCTAGCATGTCACTCTCAACCAAAATATTAACTCTAGTAACTGTTTAATTACATAATTTCCTTAAGAATTATTAAAGTATTCTGATTCTGATAAAACTATTGCATTCACATCTGTGTCTGTTTAAAAGATGTAAAAGGGCCTCAATAAATTAGTTATCCAAATGCCCACTTTAATGCAGAGTAAGTAGAGTGACTGATGAATTCTATACCAATTTCACTCTACAACTACAACTGAAACAAATTTCCTCCAGCGCATTAAATATGCTGTCTGATATTCGGGTGCAATCACAGACGGTCACAAAGAGGGAAAAAAGTTATTTGGCATTTAAGTGTGAACGCAAGGTCTGAAGCCCATGTGGTACTCCCTTTTGTCTCCATTAAAAAAAACATTCAAATCAGACATCATGCTGTACCTGTTTGCCTCAAACCAAAGGCAAAATAATAAGACCAAAATAAGAGTCAGTGCCTGATGAAAGCTGACTCCTGGAAAGCTTCTACAAAGCCAGACCGAGGACATGGACACAAGGTACTAGATGCTGTGTATCAAAAATCAGAACATGAATATGTTGTTTCTTCTTCTAGTCTACACAACAAGCACCACCACCAGAGTTTTCCTGCACAGAGCAATACTTTTTGGGAAAAAAGAGAGCTAAAAGAAAAAATAACCATTGTTATAATACATATTTAAACCAGTTTTGTGGTTTTTATTGACTTAAGCCTAAGGGATTTCATTATTGGTCAGAAGAAAATACACAAATTTCTATCATAGACACCAGAGTCATTGGCGGCTATTTAAAATTACCATTGGACTCAGACTATAAAATGCACATTTTAGCTTATCTGCATACGATCTGTTCACTATCTGCACACCATCGAGCCTCCATTTCTCTATATAAGAAATAGGTTCAGCTTGAGGTAAAGTGGAGAAAGTCATGATGTTATAAGACATGTTGCAAGAGAGAAGCATGTAGAGCTAAGGTAAAAAAAGACAGAATAAAGTCCGACTGAAGAAACTGAA
>NW_024582483.1:651947-654030 GCF_018398535.1 Haplochromis burtoni
ATGATGTTATAAGACATGTTGCAAGAGAGAAGCATGTAGAGCTAAGGTAAAAAAAGACAGAATAAAGTCCGACTGAAGAAACTGAAACAACAGCACATGAGGAGGAAGCAACAAAAGGTGCAGCGTTCCAATTTTTTCCACAGAAGTGACACAGTTAAAAAAGCGAGGCTTGGGCTGAAATAACACAGAGTGCTGAATACTCTTTCCCCTGTGACATTCACTGTGGTTCAATAAAGAAAAGAGAGAGAACGAAAACAAATGGTTTTAAATCAAACATCATATAAAAATCTAGAAGCCATAAGAAAAAGAAGAAAAAGAAACATCTTGTGAGCCCAAAATGAGAAACACTCCAATGGTTGAAAACCATCCATGTTGTCCAGCATCGATGATAAAGTGCCAAAAAATTTGACTGTAAGTGATGATATCCAGCATTCTTTAATGAATGATTAAAGATGTGAGTAAATTAACCAAGACAGCCAGGTCTTCTTTATTTGTTTGTATTTTTGGTATGAGGGACTTCTAAGTTTGTTTTGTAGCATAAAAGTAAATTCAGGTGTGAAAATAGTGATAAATCACAGATTTGTGCAAGCACACTGTTTGTGAATGAGGCCCACTGCCTTCACTACATGTGAACTGATAACGCTTAAGTGTGTGGCCAAGCCTCAGAGGCTCACTCTGAAGAGGAAACTGCACCAAATCACAAAAAAACACTGAAAGTGTCATTTCTACTGTCATTCTAAAACCCGCGATTGAAAAACTAGTGTATATATTTGATAAGTGAGTGATCTGAAGATAATAAACGCATCATCAACCGGCACAACAAGTGGGCTCTGATTGTGGTTAAACACACACGCACACACTACACGCCACCGCCTTCCAGCACTTAACTTGCTATAATTATTACAACTCCATCTTATACAAAACCAAATTAAAATTTTCCCATTTATCTGAGAACTGCTGCTGTTGCCAATTATAATCCGCTCTAAAAAGATTCTCCATACAGGAAGTCTTCTGTTGGCTAACAGGAGGGGAAAAAAAGAAAGAAAAAAAAAACCTGTGAAATCTTTGAGCCATTTTTATTTAGTTGCTAAGTAAAGTATACTAGCAGCTGCTTCCAAAATTGCCATATTTTCTGCCAGTAATTAATTAAGAGCAGTCATTTGTGTGGGAGAAGAAGACAGCACATATTGGTGTCACTGTTCACTGCGTACACCTGTGCTTGTATCACAGGATGGTGGGTTGTGGCTAAATAGAGTCCAATTTGGCTTTCGTTTTGATTTTTCAGAGGTCACCAGCCAAACAGTCTGACAGAGAGTCGCTACCCCCCACAAGTCTGCCTGTATTCGCCTTGCACTCATTTGACTAAAATCGCCTGGGATATATTCCCTAACCGACGCTAGAAGCTGCAGTCGAAAGCGCGCAGAGGCAGCTTGTGGCACGGATCATTACGCTGCCACCCCGGTTAGAGTGGTTTCCATGGCGTTCCCTGAAGCCTATCAAGGCATGATGCAGCAAAATGCAAAACACCTTGAGCTCATGATGAGAGCTGCAGCAGCGTCACAGCACACAGGGACAGAGGGGATTCTCTGATCTTTCTCTTAAGATTTTAAATGAGGGCTAGCAGGTCTGCGACATTATGACGCGCTTAAAACACGCACTTGCGCACACACACAAACCACTTCACCTTACAAAAACACAAATACACACTCGGGGACTCCAGGGACACAAAAATGCCTCCAATTAGACGCGTCACAGAGCAACCGGGGTGGTACTTGGAGCAAACACACACATGCGCGGCTGCTCAGAAACAGTACAGTAGCACACGTGCACAGAAAGATCCGCAGCAGGCTCTCGTTTAAGAGTCAGTGATGTGGAAAGGAAACATCTGGATGAGAAGGAACATGATTACAGAAAGAAACAAATGACACAAAGACACACCCCCTACACAAAAATAACAACACAAATGTCACTGTGCACACACACTTACACAAGCATTAAATGCTTCAAACCCTCATTTCTTAAAAGCTTTTTTAAAGTGACAGTAACTTTTCTGTCATGTGCCATATGCTCTTTTAAAAGTCCT
>NW_024582483.1:654581-713107 GCF_018398535.1 Haplochromis burtoni
TACACAGTACCTGAGAGAATCCTTGTTCTTTATTCAGCTGAATCAGTAACACAAATCATAACTGTGCAGAACTCTGAGGCTTCAAAGAAAAAAATAGAAATTTGCAAACAAATCTTTCCAGCTTCTTTGTAATGCAGAGATCATAATTCTGGAAACTTGTCTGGACACTGCAATAACTTCTGCTACTACAGTACTGCTACTACAGAGGTGTAGTACTGTATGAGGGGCATTTTTAAGGTGACTCCAAACATTCTATGCATAGAGATTGGTTCACTTACGTGCTTTTGCAGGATGCTTTGTCAAGTCTGAGCTTTGCAGTGAGTGATGGCACCAAGGTCGTGTCAGCTTGGAATTGGAGACACAGGCTTTCAACTTATAAGTCAAAGCCTGGTCTTTTGGAGTGGACAGATTTAGAATTAGAAAGAGAATTTACAAGCCAGACTGGGTCTAATGAAAAGATACTATCAATTTCTTTAAGAGACTAAAAGTCAGGACATCTTGGTCTCGACGACTGCATTGATTTTTTTTTTTCTAATCTATGTCTTGCAACTCTCCCAACTTTATTCAAGCGAAGCCCTGAATAACTGGAGCACTCTATTCAAGTGAAGCACTCTGTATGCATGTGATATTCTACGCTATTTTTTGCATTTAAGCAATTATTAACAAGTGTGACATTACTGCCTTTTTTATAGAGCAGATAAAGGCAGCTGATCAACTATTGAGCCCAAAGCTGAGATACCATTTAAAGCGCTACAGTAATTATATCAGCATGTACTGCACGTGTCTGTGCCCTTCCCCTTCTTTGTTATCCTGCACTTTTCTTCTCTCTTATAAACTCTGCATACCCTCCTTGCTCCCCAAAATCCTATCTACAAAATCCATACATGTGAGATCAAATGGTTTTTTTTTTATTATTTATTTTTTAATCTCACCATGTCTAAAATCTGGTGCCATTCCCGAGGGGCCGTCAAGGCATGTCGAGTGTTCCTGTGCATGTGCATGTTGTCATGTCTGTGTATGTGAGTGTGTGTGTGTGAGTCTCCCAACGGTGAGTGCACTCTTTGGGGACGCTGTGCTGCTCTAATGGTCTGATGTACAAATCTACAAAGACCTCGGCTGCTATGAAATGAGCAGAAGCACAGAGACATGCGTACTCTCTTCTGGGCAACAGGGAAATAGACTGCTGTTCTGACTGACAGCCTAAAGTGTATGTATGTGTAAGCGTGTGTGTGTGTGTGTGTGTGTGTGTGTGTGTGTGTGTGTGTGTATGTGTGTATGTGTGTGTGTATTAAACAGAAAGCGACAGGTAGTGATGACTGCAGGTATGCATGAAGCTCAAATAATTGAAGTAGGAACGCTGATCTCCTGCCTCTAACAGAGATGCCCTGAGGCCATTAGTGTTCATGTTCTCTCTAATGCAAACATACACAAGTACACAATGAATCAAGCGTGTGTACGTTGTAAATAATAAAGCAGAGCCACTCAATAGAGCCTGACCCCGCCTCCCTGGAGTGACTGTAGAGATGAGAATGTGCTGTACTGAATGGATATTGACGTGCCACGCGCTCCTTTATGAAATTCAACCTCTGTCAATCTGTCAAGTTCAGTCCACGGCGATAACTGACTGAAAATGTCGTCTCTAACACCATATGTTGTCGGCGGCGATAAAAAGCTCCAGGAGCTGTTTATTTTAGAGGCAGGCTGTACTTCCAGTGATTACAGTGTCTGACCTCTCACCAAGCTGTTGAGCTGCTATCAATTGTGGCTGTTCCAGCTCGACCACGGATGACAGTTACTGCTTTTTATTTTCAGCAGTCTAGGCCACACTTACAGGACAGTGGTCAGGGACATGCAGATAATGGATCTGTCAAGTAGGTAGGGCATGCAGCTGGTTGTCTGACACTTTCCTCGGCCCTTGCAGGCTTTGCGGATTAGCAAAAAGAATTTGAGTGTTGGTCGTGCCACAGCATGAATGTGACAGAAAGGTTTTACGAATGTGACAATATCTTAACTTTTCATGCCTGTTCTTGTGTCTGTGTGTGTGTGTCTGTGTACGTGTGTGAGTGCAGGGCACACACTTTCATCAACAGCAGTCCTGACATGAACAGGTTGTTGGTCATATCCTCAGTCTACACCCACGTCTCACTTCATTAAGTCTTTCTGTCTCTACCAGTCCTTTTTCTCCCTCGTTCTTGTCTGTTGAGCACAATGCTTGAATCAAAGAAAGAAAGGGGAGAATAGAAAATAGGTACCTCATTTATTCTGCTGAATTTATGAAGAGAAAGACAACATTTTTAGAAATATGACTGACAGCTATGAACTTCTGCCTTCAGATCCTCTACAGGCTGCCTAATGGAAAGAGAAGAGAAGAGAGGGGGTGACAGGAAATGAAGGGAAGCGACAGAACAGGAAATGTAAAGGAAGAGGTGGGAAAATAAGAACAAAGTGGTGGAAGACATGAACGAAAACACCATTTGCGAGAGTTCATTCACATGTTCTCTTGTGTCAGTTAACTAGGTTAAGTGTTAAACACTTTATTGACTTAAATTGATCTTTTTTCTCCTTCAAATTTCCTGACAACAACCCTCGACTCATCTGTGTCATTAACAGGCCCAGTCTCCTTCTCTCTGTGGCTATAATCAGTGGCATCTGTGTGCATTCAATAGCTACATAGTGTTCAAAACTATGCTTAACACCTTTTCTATTTCCAAAACCAACCAAGTGATCAATGTGATGCTTAATGTCAAAAAACAGCCCTGAGAAAAAGCAAATACATGAATAAAGATCTGGTGTTTCCATGTTTCCTTGCTCACGCTCTCTTTTTCACACCCTGCACGATTTGCAACATTTTACCTCTTTGGTTTGTCCCTGTTTTTATCAAATTCCATGATCTTCTATTTCTTCCCTGTCTCAATAACAAATAACTGAAATATGCTTTTATATAGAAAAAGGCATTTACCCAGAAAATGTTTATTGTAGAAAACACAGTTTTCAACAGAAACACACATGCACACACATGCACACACACACAACCATGCATGCATAGCTGTTATGGCCGAAGACTGATCAGTGAAACCTAACTATACCCTTACTATTTCTAAAAACGCCCACGGGAGCACTTCACACTGACAGCTGTAACAAGGTACTGTGCCTAAATTTATTTGATTGTGTGTGTGTGTGTGTGTGTGTGTGTGTGTGTGTGTGTGCGCGTGCGTGCGTGTGTGTGTGTGCGCGCAGTTGTGACAAAGGATGCCAAAGGATACAACCCTGTAAAGAGAATCTAATTAAAACTCTATACAGCCACGAGGGACAGAGGGCTCCCTCCCTCCCTCTCGCTTTCATTTAACCATGGTGAACACTTCAAGTGAAGGACTGTTAGACAGTAGAGTCAATCCTCCGGCCTCCAAGGAGAAGAGATAGAGGGAGAGGCATACAGCAATAAAGTGATTCAGCGATAAAGGCCACGACAGAGACGGGAACACACAGAGAGGCTAAAATCCATCAAACTTTGCAGTTCTTCTGACTGAAGCTTGTTTCCGGAGAAATGAACAAAGAGCTGCTTGTCATTCACAACAGTGAACAACACACAATAAGTGCATGCTGTTTTTACAAGTAAAAGCACATTCAAAGCTTGCAGACTCAATGAAATGACTGGATCAACCACAAAGATCTAACTCTTTTAGTTTTTGACAGTCAAGTTTTTTGACAGGAAGCAAAAAGCTCAGAATAACAAGAAAGCATAGTACAGTAGAGTATACAACACAACTAACACTTCTCATGTTTCAAGGAAACACACACATGAACATCAACCAAGGGGAGGAAAAAGCATTTAAAGTAGGAAGATCATGGATAGGGAGGTATGGGAACCCGTACACATTACATGTCATCTAAAGACCCAAAGCCAATGCATGTTTCTTTAAAGTCACTCACCAGACACTTTATTAGGTACACCTCACTAGTACTGGGTTCGACCTTGTTCTGCCGTAACTGTTCCTGACATAGACTCAACAAGTTGCTGGAACCTTTGGTCTTTGGAGATTTTGGTCCATATTGACATAACAGCATCACACAGTTGCTTCAGATTAGTTGGCTGCACATCCATGATGTGAATCTCCTGTTTCACTACATCCCAAAGATGCTCTACTGGACTGATCTGAAACACTATCTGGTGAGTGTGGAGGCCATTTCTGTACAGTGAACTTATTGTTATGTTCAAGAAACCAGTTTGAGTTGACATGGAGCGTGATTCTGCTGGAAGCAGCCATAAGACGATGGGTACACTGTGGTCATAAGGCATAAGGGGTCCTCAACAGTACTCAGGCTGTGGTGTTTAAATGATCTAGTTGGTACTAAGGGGACAAAGTGTGCCAAAAAGATTTCACCCACGCCACCAGCCAGAACTGTTGAAACAAGGCAAAATGGATCCATATTTTCACGTTGTTTACATCAAGTTATGAACCTATTAAACGACAATCACAAGACAAATTGAGACTCATGAAATGAGCAAAAAATTTCTAATTTTCTGTTGTCCAGTATTGCTCATCCCACATTTAGCCTCACTTTCCTCAGTTCCTGTTATTAGCTACTGCAGTAACCAATCTGCTTCAAGGTTTGCATCTTGTGCATTCAGAGATGCTCTTCTGCATACATTGGTTGTAACAAGTGGTTATTTGAGTTATTGTTGCTTTCCTATCAGCTTGAAGCAGTCTGGCTGTCCGTCTTTAACTTCTGACATTAACCCAGAGAAATTCTGCTCAATTAATAGTTTAAGTCTTTTCTCTGTCAGTCCCAGTAGATCAGCAGTTCCTGAAATTCTGAGACCAGCCAATCTGGCACCAACATTCAAAGTCAGTTAACTCACGTTTCTTCACCGTTCTGATGCTCCATTTGTGCTTCAGCAGGTTATCTACACCATGACTACATGCCTAAATGCACTGAATTGGTGTTGTGGTTGGCTAAATAGATATTTGCATTAATGAGCGGTTGAACAACAAAGTGGCTGGTGAGTGTAGTACACACTTTATGTGACTGAGACAGATTTCCTTTCGGACCAAAAACTGGCAACACTCTAAATTTTCAAAGCTTTAAGTCCATCAAATATCTTATCAAATTATGCCTCACTTGCTTGTTGATATGGCAAAGGCCAAAACAGAGATCTATTATTGGTTCCTGATCTCTCTACAAGCTGGTTCCTCCCTACTAGATGTAAGACATTAAAAAATCACTCTGTGATGCCGAGTTTATTTGTTGTTGAGCTTCACCATGTGAGTGGTGATGCTTCTCTAATAAAACTCCTGCCGGCTGCATTATGGTAATTTTTGGTTGCTGGAATCTCTAATTTGAGATTTTAATAATCAAATCAATAATTCAAGCATCTCTACTTAATGATGAGCCAAGACCTCCAGCATTTTAGTTTGCAAATAATGTGTGCACAAGTATGTTGTTTCTGTGATGTGTCAGATATGTTTTTAATCATCTCTTTATGTCTTTTGCAGCTCATTTTCAGGTTTAGTAATTAGCCCGACACTCAAAACTGTCTTCTCTATCAATCAAAGGGAGTTATGTTCTGTAAAAGGGATTCAGATTTATTCACACAACAACCACAGAAGACCACAGAAAACCTAATGAAGCCCCACCCCAACAGAAAAATATTTGAGGGACAGAAATATGCTGGATGGTTTGACTGTAAACCAAACTAATGCTAATACTGAGCATAGTGTTTACCAGATGGGCTGTTTGCACTGTTATTAAATACCAATTTAACACGTTTTTTATTTATTTTTACCTGAGATGCTCAGGTAGACAGCAGGACTCGTCACAGTCTCGCCGGTCAGCTCGTTCACCGCCTCTACATGATAACGTCCGGCGTCCGTTGCAGCGGTTGCCAAGACAACCAGCTGATTGTCCAAAGTGATTGTTCTGCAAGGAACAAACAAGACACACAGAGAACAAGAGTTTAGAAAACACAACAATGCACTCCCAAAGCAAAGCATGTCTCCTTCCAGCACTGCTCCGTCTCAGACGGGAACACTGCTCAAACTAAGACTCTGTCAAGAGAAGAGTATTTGGTACATGGATCATTTGGAATTCATAATGGGGGAGGGAAACATTGAATACAAGCATCAGAAAGGAAAGAGGATTCAGAGAGCTTAAATAAATCTCTCCTCCTGTCTCAGACTGATATGTAGCTCATTTTGTGTATCTTTCATTCTTTTTGCCACTCTCACTGTTTGTGTATTGTCTTCTGTTCCTCCTTCTTCATACTGATCCATCCTCATTTCCCCGCATAGCAGCGGCAATCAATATGCCACAAACATGGAACGTGCTGGTACACAAGCACACACGATCACAAGCACGCAAAATCTAAAAGTGTTCTTACTTGAGCACACAGAGACTCACAAAGAGATTTTGCGTTGCCGTTGACTTTCAGGAGATCATAATGGGAAGAACTGACTTTGGAGGGTGATGTTGTGGGAGAGATGCTAACAGAAAATATTTTTGTTGCACTCAGATTTCGAAGGCGTTTGAACTCGTCTGTCTGGCAACAGATGCCGCCAGGCAGGAAACACAGGATGATGTTTTTAGTGATGCTACTGGTGTTTTCAGCATGTCAGAGGATGGAAACTCCCCCCAAACAAAAATATTCAGAGAGCCCGACAATGAAATGAAATCAATAAGATCAAAGCAAGAATAGAGCGCAGTAAAGTTAGATGACTGTCTGTTGTTATTAAACAGTCAGCTTGTTTCTGTAGAGCCTGTGCTGTACAAATACTTCACTGCATTTAAAAAACAGTAGAAAAACAAAAGAAGCTATAACTGTGAACACTGGTTGCTTGAATACTTTATGTATAAGAAGAAGGGCAGTGCTTACATGTGAAAATTAGCCTCTGTCTGTGTGCTTGTAAAATATGTGTATTTCTCTGTGGCCATTGTTCAGCAGTGCTGAACTGGCAGCAGTGAATGTGCCCAAAACTCAATCGGCACATTGCCAACTGGAACACAAAACAAAACATGCCACTTATGACAACCTAAATCGATACTATATGAGAGCCAAAGAGGGAAATAAACACAAATATAAGTGCCTCTCATAACTACCAAAAGCGCACCTCTTGAAACCTTCCATCTTCTTTCTCCAAACTGTAAACACAAAACCCAATTTTGAAACTAAATACATAAAACCACTCACTCCTCAGGCAAAATCAAACATAATCTGCCCCCAAACTGCTTTATCGTGCTCAAACATGTTTAAAGATCATACACACAGCGAGTGTTAAATAAAAACACTACAGAGCAGTTTTTGCAAACTACATCAAAAATGGGCATGTAGCACCAGAGAAAACCAAACTTCATAAAATAAATGCATTTCTACAAAAACCACACAAATTCTTTTTCTGCAAAATAAATTGAATATTGAAAGCTGTTAAGCGCTATAAGCAATAAAATTCCAACATCTCCACCATCATGGGCAAGACCGAGGAGCTGTCATCAAGGACATCAGGGACAATATTTGTAGACTTGCACAAGGCTGGAATGAGCTACAAGAACATCATCGAGAAGCTTAGAGAAAGAAGGTGACAACTGCTGGTGCGATTATTCGGAAATGGAAGAAATTTAAAATCAATCACCTCACATGGAAGTGAGGATGATCATGAGGAAGTTGGTGGATCGGCCCAAAACTACACAGGAGGAGCTCGTTAATGATCTGAAGGCAGTTGGCACAGTCACCAAGAACGCCATTGGTATCATGCAATGACATAATGGATTGAAATCTTGCAGCAGGGTCCCCCAGCTCAAGAAGGCACGTGTACAGCTCCTTCTTAAGTTTGCCAGTGAACATCTAAATGATTTAGAGAAGGCTTGGGAGAAAGTGCTAAGGGCAGATGAAACCAAAATTGAGCTCTTTGGCATCAACTCAACCCACTGTGTTTGGAGGGAGAGAAATCCTGAGTATGGCCCAAAGAACACCACCCCACAGTCAAGCACGGAGGTGGAAACGTTACACTTTTGTTTTTCTGCTAATGCTACAACACGACTTCACCAGCAAATGGTGAAGTTGTATCGTAAAATGTTGGACATGAAACTCCTTCGCTCAGCCAGACCACTGAAGATGGGTCCTCAGTGGTCTTCCAGCATGACAGTGACCCAAAACATGCAGCAAAAGTAACACAGGAGTGGCTAAAGAAGAAGCACATTGAGATCACGAGTGGCCTAGCCAGTCTCCCGACTTCAATCCTATAGATAATCTGTGGAGAGAGCTACACCTCTGAGTCATTTCTGTGAGTTTCTGTAAAGATGAGTGAGCCAAAATCCCTCCTAACCTGTTGACCAACTACAAGGAACATCTTACCGCTATGCTTATTCCACTTAGTGACATGCAAATCAATTTATAACATTCATGTAATGTGTTTTTTTCTGGATTTGTGATTGATGTTCTTTCTCCCTCTCTCTCCCCATTAAAATGAAACTACCATAAAAATTAGAGGTTTTTCGTATCTTTGGAAGCAAGAAAACTTCCAAAATTCATCAGGGGCTCACATAATGATTTCACCCACTGTATAATGCAAGTGAAATGCATATTAAAATACTCTGTAAATGTAACTCCAAGTCTACAAGTGATTCCTTCGGCACCAGCTTCACATCTCTGTGCTATATCAATCCAGAGGGCACACACACTGGCCTGATCTCTGATCCTGCCTTAAAGGATACTCCATACACTTGCTTTATCTGCACCCAGGATCTGGTGAATGGTAGAAAGGCTCACATTGATTCTTTCAAAACTGACATGTTTTGAAAGCTTTGTTCTAAACGTCCATGCTGACATAAAAAAGCCCCCTGCCTCGTGCTATTGGGAAATCACAGATGTTACCTGTTTTTTCCACTGGGGGCCACATATAATTTTCTGTCCTGCTTCCCGTTCCATGAACTCAAACGTGATCTATCACAATAACTAAATTTCATCTGAAATTACTCTTCTCCTCCTTGTCCTCATCCAGCACCTCCTACACACAACGTTCCTCTTCTGCCTCTCAGATTTCTTCTATCACTGGTGGTACAGCGTCTGCCCTCAACTCTCTGTGCAGCCTGTTCACTCTGAACTCACATAAATAGGTTACATTACATCACATTAATAACTTTGCACAGTTGCACTCAAACAACAACAGGTGTGGCGTAATTGTGTTCAACTTCTTCCCCCTGAGGTTATCGGAGACCAGTTTCTACTGGTCAAATACAGCTGAACTGAGGAAGAAGGCAACTACAAAGTGGCTCAAGAACAACACAATTTGGTAGAATTACTTCCTTTTTTCTAAAAGAGCTTCAAAAACACCACATGGGGTTGGAAAGACTTGAGTTACATGTTCTGAACATTGTGTTTTCAACTTCTTGAAGTGTGTAATGACTGCACAGTAGGGTTATTATGACTGAGCAAGTTTTGAGTAAGTACTTTGGAAATTGGATTTTCGTTTTCAGAAAATAGCAAAAGGTTGAAGAGACGCATCTAAGCAATTGTGAAAAACTGAACATTTCTCGTCTCACACTGAGGAGTAATTGCCTAATTGACTCATCATTTGATGCTGTAAAAATCTGAAAAGTGTAACTTGATTTGAACAAGTTGATTGAAAGCACACTGTAGTGTCATTGCCAGCGAACTAAAAGAAGACTGAAGATGTTGCCGCTTGATAAGGAAACATTCAGCATCATTAATTCACTATGCTGCTACGTATTAAATAGCAGATGAAACACAAACAGTGTGATTATCAGGATTCACAGCTTAGTCCTCAATAACACAGGCGTAACAACCAGCTGGCAACCCTATGGCAACCACCAATCACTAGGGAAAAATGTGTATTCCCTGACCAGCTGGTTAGTGGTTGTTGGAGGCTTCTTGCTGTTGCTATGTGAACTGTGTTGGAAAGACCAAAAACCTCCTTGTGATTGCTTTGGGTGATTGCTTTGGTTACTAGCAAACCAGAAAGGAAGCCCATTCACCTTGAAAGTAAATGTTGTGCCTTACTACTGAAACCAACATGTTTCAAAAGACACACCTTCTACTTTGAAGATGAATGGTCTCTGTTCCTGGCATGCATTGAACTTATCACAGTTTTACTACTTCTCAGAGAGCAGATGTTGTGTTTGTGTTTCAGTTTCACAGCGACTACCAGCAACCACTAGCATAAATGTTGGGGAGTACTCATTTTTCTCTTGCAACTAGTGGTGGGGCCAGGGGGTTGCCAACCTGTCTCTAGGCCTGTGTGACCGGGGCCTTAAAGATGGCTGTGTTGATGCACTCATTAACATTTAAACATGGAGGTGCTGGTGTAGCTCACCAGGTTGAGCAGGCAACCCCATAAGCCATAAAGCTATTGCAGAGCCCTGGGATCAAATCTGCCCTAAGGCTATTTACTTTGTGCCTTTCCCAGCTTTCTTCCCTTCTGTCTTATCTCAAAAGGGACAGGGGGGGGAGTTTCTTTATCGTATATCCAGTGATGAAGTACAAAGAAGTGCTTGAATGTGCAAGAAAGAAATATAGGAACTGCTAACTGAAATATTTATTGAAAGGAGTGGTGAGTCATGGGATCACATGGAGTTGTTCGACGATTCTCCGACAAACACACTCAAACCGAGGCAGAATTCCTCAGGTCTAAATTTATTCAGCGTGATTTCCCAGGAGAACAACTTCAAGAGCCAGAGCCTCAACCCCGACACTGACACTTTATTTGTGTGAGCGTATGTCAATGTGTGCCGGTTGGATTTTGTGTGCATATCACTCACTGAAAAAAAGGAGGCTTTAACCAAACCTTTCTTCTCTTCTTTCTCACTTATTTCAACGCAGGGATGAATTCTGCATCTTCACCTAGCTCCGTAATGTAATTTATAGCTGTTAAGCTCATTAAGTGCACTGACCCGCCCATTTCATCACATCTGTTTTACCCAGCACATGCTGATTAATAGACAGAGAGGGCTGGCTTCTACTCGCCTACAGTGTCTGAGGTAGGAGAGAGCCTGGGAGGTTCGAGGGAATCTAAATTCACCAATTTAACAAAGACAAAGACGCTCAGTGGGCGTCAGAGCTGAATTTAGACCAATTAAGATCTAAGCATTTGTTGAGTTAAAAGAATTTCTTTATGGAGTATCTTTTGTTTCCCATTCACAAATGCCATCATATGTACTATTTACATGTGAAGCTGTATGCCATAACATTGGCTGACGGCTTGTTCCATTTAATCCAAATTGGCAGGACTTCCATTTCTCATTACATCGCCGCATGGAAAATTCATATCATAAAAAGAAGAAAAAACGAAGTACAAAATGAAATGCCAATAAGAATAAGAAGTCAGGCGACAGAAATTAGAGGACCATAATTCAAAAAAATAATAAAATGTCAGTGCTAGTTCCCAATACCTGGAGGGTGGCTACACAGCCTCATCTTAAGAGTGACAATACAGTCAGAAACATGCACCAGCATACAGATAGATATGTATAAGTTTAGGAGTGACCTCTTATTCTGAATATATACGTTCAGATTTATTATGACATGTGACTTTTGGCTCTCTTTTAGGTCTGCATTTAATTAAACTGGACAAAATTGTTCGGGCTTTTAATTAAACACAAACCCAGTTGTAAAACTGTGCATGACTCTGCATGCTTATGTCTGTGAGAGAGAGACAGTTTTTCCCAAGGCAGAAAAAATTAAATACAGCAATCAGCTACATCCCATCTTCTTTCCTTTCTGAATCACAGCATCCCATCATTTTTTTTCTCTTTGTACCCCCACTCCACACGCGCACACACACACACACATGCGCACACACACACACACACACACACACACACACACACACACACACACACACACACACACAATAAAATAAATAAATAACAACCTCTGTGACTCATTCCTTCAAATCCCATTTCCATTCTCACTCAGATTACAATCTGCACATTTCTCTCTTGGTTTCTTTCAATTTTCTTTGTATTTTATTTCTGGCTGTCTCTCTCTCACAGAGAGATTCCCCCCCCCCAATCACTTCATATAACTGTCCTGCTTTACCCTCCCCTCTCTCTCCTCTGACTTCTCTGAACCGAAGCGCCGTGCCAGATTGGTCTTTCATTTAAGTGTACTGCCCCAAGACTTAATAAACACTCATGGGTGACCGCAATGCAACACTGGCTGCTTTACACACACACACACACACACACATACAAGCACGCACACGCATACACACCAAACTGTGCCAAGAGCTAATTAGCACACACGTCGCAGGCCAGGGGATGAGTGAGCGAGTGCGTGAATGTGTGTATTTTTGATCTGTGTGTGAGCATGTGCGCCAGGTCCATGGACTGAGTCGCCTGCCCTCCTCCTCTATCCCTGATAAGCAGCGTGCCACCTTCTTAAACCACAATGCTTCTGACACACAGCAGCCTTGTGTGGAGAAGTGTGGCAGCAGTGCAGAAGGAGGAGGACACTACACTGTAAACCGAGTCCAGACAGCAGGTAGGGTTTTTTGGCAGCTTTGTCTGCAAAGCTAGTGCCAGCCAGCCACCCACATATTACACCTCATACATACACACACCTACTCAAACAGGCAGGCGCACAGTTGGGACCATTCACTGTGCCTCTCAGCCGTTTGAACTGAATATTTACTCTGGTGTTCAAGTCAGCGGACACATGAATATGTTCTCTGTGAGACTGATTGATAGTTAACGTACACAGGTTCGTGTATGCTGAGGGCAACCTTATGTGCGCCTGTATAAATTTTTCTACTTGTCTTTTTAGCTGGGGATTTTGTTGCTACACACTTTACTTTGGGGTGAAGTATTCAGATTTTTTAAGCATTCCTGCCCTCAGAATTGCCTGTCAAATTGAGTTGTGGTGTTGTTCTCTATCCCAAAGTAATTGGTAACAATAAAACCCAGCTCCACCGAGTGCACTGTTTTGAATCTATAGAGGAGGGGAAAGCTTCTGTACCATATTCATCCAATATACGCTACGACAGCATTTATTTTTGGCTTGTGTTTTTCTTTGTCTGCACAACTTGAAATAAAAGCTGACATAAGAACTAAAGCCAATAAACAATCCTGGCATAATGACATCCTAATTAGTAAAAGTGTTATTTGGGGGATTTTGTCTCAAAACATACAGTATTATGAAAAAGTCTTGACCCACCTCTCAATTCATTATATTTTGCTTCCAAGGAGCCAGACTCTTGTAATGTTTTTAAATGCAGTGCTTTACTAAAACATGTGCTAGCATACATGGAAATAGAAGAGTATACAAGGCAAAAACAGAGCACACTTAGTTTGAAAGGAATATTTAGTATGACCACCTTTATTCTTCAACACAGCTCGAATGCACAGAGACTCAGAATGAACACAAAACTGGTAGTTAACTACTTTTCATGCAGTGCCTGGCAGCCAGCTCCTGTTGTGATGCTTTGGGGCAAATTGGACCCAAAGATAGGCAGAAAGTCTAGGATAGTATAAGACGCTGTAAATGATGGTAATGTAAGTGTAGCAAGCGAGAAAGTTAGGAATGATCCAGATGGTGAAATGAGAAAAGAAACAAGACAACTAAACTTTCCTACAGCAGTTACGCATAATATGACAGATCTGTTTTGAGTTTGTTTTTTAATGGGATTAACTGAGTTAAGACAGAGAACTGGACCACTGCCAGTAGTTCTTGACATTCTGTTTCCAGCAGCTTGACAGTGAGTGCTTTAGTGATTTCCAATGCACAGCTTAAATGAACCTATTGTCACCACAGCCTGGGGTTGGAGATTTGTTTTACAGTATATTTGCTGAACACACTTTAATCCTTTTGCTCAAATGGAATGGTTCAAAAGTTTCCTAAAAAAAGAAACCTTTGCTTAAGTTTCAGATTATGACAACAAGGGGGAAACCTACAGGTTGAATATAGATATATTATTTTTCTTGTTTAAAAAGTCAGACTTTATCTATGTGAAACTCAACAAGTAAACACACATTTATTTCTCTGCCACAGCGGTAAAGTGAAGCGTTAAAGTCGCCAAATCACACTCAAACTGTCATAATGTGCTCAGTGGAAAAAGAAGCTATTCCATCAACATTCAAAACAGATATCTGAATTTATGACCGACAGGTCTTTCAAACACAACGTCATAACAGAAAAGAAATTGCAGTTTCTGATTTTGATTTTTCTAAAGCCTGTTTAAATTCAGATTAAAGACAAACATGGTAAAAATCAAAGTATGAAACCATCCATCCTTGTTCTTCGACATCCAATTCAGGGTCAGGGGGCAGGAGTTTGTCCCAACTGCCATTGGGCAAGAGGCGGGGTAAATCCAGGACAGGTCGCCGGCCTGTCACATGGCTAACACAGAGACAGACGACCATTTACACTGATGTTCACACCTATGGCCATTTTAGAATCACAGCTTAACCTAACCCGATTAACCAAAACATGTCATGAAACGCTGTGAGGAAGACGTTTTAATACTTCTTGATCCATCAAATCAGTTAGTCCAAAATCCAAAAGACAAGAAGGAGTCCAAACAACTAGAACATGCTTAGGAGACTAGGAAGCAGAAAAAAAGGATACACAGTAACAAAAATGACATGATAAATCACAAGGAGAGACTCATATGCATAAGCACTAGAGACAAAAGCCTATCAAAATAAAATGGGAGGTAAACCCGTAACTTAACATGGAAGAAGGCATGATAGGGTTAAATAAGAAACACAGAGGGAAATGGATGAAAATGTGATTCATATGAAAGGGAATGTGTATACAGAAACACAAGCATCAAAAGGAATCATGAACTCTCAAAGGAGAAACTTAAACATGAATCCTTTTCAAAACTAAAAGAAAACACAACTCATAAATAAAAAAAAATCTAAAACGAGGATCCAAGACCTCAGGGACCATGACAAAACACATATGTAGCTAAAAGCTATTTATATACTATACATATACATATGTGTATATACCACTAAGATATCTGTTTTAACAAAGTAAAAACTGTGACTTTAATGATATTACAAGCCTCTTATTGGATCTAACACTTCAGTTACTCAAAGATAACACGGGGATCCAGCTGTGTTCAACAAGAAGACGGGCATGCATGCAACAAGACCCATTACGTACGCTTTGGCAGTTGCTCTAAAGTCGTTCTAAATAAATTCCCCCAAACACTTAAAACATTAAATGTCTGCTACTCCTGTATCTCATAATCAAGGGGAAAACAAAGCATTTACAAAACAACTCCACATCTCTATAATAAGCTTGTTGGAACTGAACCAAATGGAAAGAAATAATGGAAGGCGGCTGCTGATGCATTAAAAATGTGCATCAACTATTTAGAAGGCCTGGATTTAGTCTATCTCAATTTAAATCAAAGCCAAACCATTTTGGACTACATTAAAATGATAAAAAGCTAACGTTCACATTTATTAAAAGGCACCCGTAGGGTACACCCAGAGCCACACAGTCAGACCTGCATGCGAGCCACCTCCTACAGGACCCTTACAAATTATGTGGCCTAAATTATGTGAAGACATTCAAGAGCAACTTGCAGGTTAAATTTTTTTCTCTATTCATATATAATATTTCTTAGAAATTAATATTTTAAAAGTTACTCTTTTTTCGCTTGACATAAAGGCTGAAATTCAGATCAAAAAGTGTGCATTTTAAGCAGTGCTTCAAAAACACTTTCGGGGGGAGTGGCCTTTTTTTTGCTTAGTGCTCGTTTGCAGTAGCAGGCGTCATAGTGAGCAAATTAGTGAGTTTGTGTTTTTTGCTAGCGTCATCATAGTGAATTATTGTATGTACAGGTTGCACAAACTCAAACCTTGCAGGACATTGAGTCCGCTGGTTTCCTGACAAGAAGAGGAAGGGAGCTTGTTTTCATCCCTGGGTGTTTTGTGCAGGTGAAGCGGCGGGACATCACTGCTGCATCTGTCACGTAAAACGCGGCTGTGTGCAGCACTCATTTTAAACGGGAGGATTCCTGGAGATATGATGGAGTTCATGATGGGATTTCAAATAGAAAACTGTCTGATAGTGATACCGGGTGTGACTCCTTAGCCTTTAGCAGCAGCTCCTCATGAGTGCCAATGGGAGCATTAGCGGCCTTGTCAACTTAGCTGGTATCACCATTTTAATGATGGGAAGCAGTTCTAATGCTAATTAGCATTTGCTTACAGTTTTGGATAAATTAGCACTTCATTAGGTTTAATTGGTAGCTTCAGTTTTATAGTAGTTGAACTCAGGCATAAAAAAAACCTTTCCTGTTGACTTGTTTGTCCCACATCCACCAAAGCGTCTCTCTCAACAACGAGGTGTCAGGTGACAAGTTCGATAGCGGCTGATCTTCACGTTAGTTTCTTACAGTATTTTTTAGTAAAGCAAGATTACCTTTAGTTTCCAAAATACCTTCCACTGTTGTCCTCATGCCACAAATTTCTCTTTAATCCTCATCTGTTCCTGTTCAGTTCTTTAAATAACAAATACGTAAGGCTGTGGTCAGTCATATGTGTACTATGGACTTATGATTTATGGAGGCATGAGTCACCTTTCAGGACCTTTCACAATTTTTTTCACAAAGTTCAAAGCACATTATGGTCTCTTGAGGCATCCCTGTGTGCTATGGTACCCTGAGGGAAACAGTATCTTACACTGGAGGCATCCCGTCTCAGTGGAACTAAACAGAGCCCCAGCAAATATTAGGAGAAGATATTAGAGTTGTATGAAAGCTAATATAAACAGAGGCACTAATTCTCACAACAAACGCTGTGTATTCAAGGAGTAAGCACACTCATCAAAGCTGGGGGAGAACATGTCAGGGCACAATTGATTCATCTGAAGAGGTGATCAGTCACACCGTGGATTTGCTTTCTGAATCACAGAAGCACATGACGAAGTTAAAAAAAAAATTGAAACGAGTTTAATACACAGTGGTTGCTTAAGTGACATCAACTGTTGCAAATGCTAATCTCACTAAAAGGCAGGAGGAAAATGTGAATGGGTTTTTGCTTTTCCACTCACATTCTCCACAATTCTATTTGATAGATGGTAAATGAACTGCAACATACAGTGGGGGGAAACCATTGATTTAGTGAAATAAGTATTTGAGCCATACAGCCCAGCATCTTGCCCAAGCATACTTCAATATGCAGAGTGCAGCAGCTAGAGATCCAACCACTGACCTTCCAATTAGTAGACATGAGACCCAAAGCTACTTTAAAGTGGGACCACTAGGCTCTTTAAAAGAACAGTAAATACCCCAGCTACAAACCAGTTTTTTTGGTAGGAACTAAACAGTCCCAGACCAAATGTAGATTTAAGTATGTGATGTAAACACCCCTAGTCATATATTTTACAACCCAACTGCCACCACATTCAAAACTTTATTAAAATTTCACCCTACACTGCATTAATAACTCAAAAAACTCAATTTAAAGGTATTCTCGGTCACTGTGGTGACTATGCTAATAAATCTTAATGCATTTTCCACTCAAAGAAATACAGCCTGTACATGTGACTGCACATGAGACCAATAAAGACAGGGAGAATGAGAAAGAGGGGAAAAAGAAAGAAAGATGGTAGAGGTTACAACAGTAATGAACACTAATGTGTTTGTGAGAGATTTTAACAGCCCCTTCACTGACTCAGAAAACATTCCCCTACCTTCCGCCCTACACACTCTGCAGCTCTGTGACTTGTAATTAACGCAGTGCCTAAATCACAGGCTTGTATCCTCAATCACCTTTACAGTTTCTTCAAACGGTCAAACGGACACAGAAAGAAAGACCTTTCTGTGGTCACTCACTGGCTTGGCTGGCTGCCACTGCCACTGTAGGTCCTCCATAAAATACACACACAGGCACATGCCCACACACACACATAATCGAGCATCCTTGAGCACACACAGCCTAGGGCCTTCAGTCTGAAAGTAATTGGTGTGTGTGTGTGTGTGTGTGTGTGAGAAAGAGAGAGAGCGAGAGAGGGCTGTGGGACAGGCTGCGTTTGTTTAATGTCCCTTGGCATGGCCGGAGGGACAGGCAGAGAGAAGTGGGTAAAGGCAACGGTACAGGAAAGGAAAGCTGAGCAGGCCAAGGGTGAGATGGAAGCAGGAAGAGAGGGATGAGGCTAGATGCTGAGCAAACAGAGGAAGGAGGCTTTTCTCCACTCTGTGTTTGTTCAGCTACACGAGCTCCATGACTCGCTTCCTTTCTACCTCTGCTTTACGTCTGCCTCTTAGTCATTCGCGCACACATACAGGCTGTTCTTCACATGCATGCATGGGACAAGCATTCGTCTGTCTTACCAGGTCGTGCGTTAAAGCTACACTACAAGACCACATTGTTCTCAAAAGGAGACTGGATGGATGGCAACAACTCCTTTTGTGTGCTGGTGTGCGTGTGTGCAGCTGAGTGTTGTAGTCCCATTAGGTGGATGGATCTCTAGACGAATGGCTATTATCCTAATTAGCACTAATTATGTCTGCTACCAATTAACCACACAACTGGCGGTGACTTCTTTCCCCGTCTTTCTGTCTCGCTCCTTCTGTCTTCCTCTCAACTGGAGGAACACACCTCATTCTCAGTCTCACTCTCTCTGCTCAGCTGCAGATATGGGCTGAGCAGAGGGTTGATAATAACCGCACTTGTTGATAATGAGACATCATTTTCTAATTGTGGTTCGTGTGAACATTTGAACTTGTCAGTAAAGAACACGACTCGAGCCTCTGTGATTTTATGCCTTTACAACACAGAACTCACTTTGTGACACAGGACATTCTTTGCTATTACTTTTCACAGTTTGATGCTTGCTAGTTTGCACCCTGTGCCCTGCATACAGACCTGCCTAACCGAAGTAGCTTCATATATTATGATACAGTTCATTTGACACGCTGACATTTGTAGAAACATTTTTCATGTTTTCCTAAATCAACGAATCAAGAAAATGATGAGTTGGTTGCAGTCCTAATTAACCACCTAAAATTAAGTTAATTTGTCAGAATGATGCAGAAATTGTGTAAAATGGTCTCTAATTTAATTTAATGACCCATAGCAGCCTAATACAAGATTTAATCATAAAGACTCCACCCAAAAAAAAAACCCATACCTGTCTTCTTACACGTCATGTCCTTGGGCAGTGCCTAATGTTTTCAGATCTCTCCCTGGAAGTTCTGACCACTTACACTTGTGTGTCTGTGACACAAAACAGTGCAGTGATTCCTCAGTTTCTTTTTTCAATTTCAGCTCCAGTCAAAGTTTCAGGGAGCCACATCTGGTGATTTGAGCTGGTGTTGAGCAAAGATTATTGGTCTTGCAGACAATGACACGCGTGGTTTCAGGTTGTTTCTGACCAATGATCCTTCAGACACCTCAGTTTGTTACAGCCAAACTCTGCACTGACAACCTGACCCTGGACAAAGTTGTGGTTCAGAAGCCTGGACATTAAGAGTTTACGTGGTCACAACGGGATGGTAAGTGGGCTGGCTCTTATGTAGCACTTTTCTAATCTGCTTAAACACTCAAAGCCCTATATTCAAGGAGCCACTCAGGGTTCAATGTCTTGCCAAAGGATACATAGAAAAGCGCTATACAAATGCAGGCCATTACATTGGCACACAGACTGAAGCAGCCAGGGATCAAACCAAGAACCTCTCAATAGGTAGATGGCATGCTCTCCCTTCCTGAGCCACAGTCACCCCACCTCAAGTCCACAGAGGGATCGAGAATTAGCAACCGTGCTGAAACTGTGGTCTGGAGGTGCATAAGGACGCAATCTTGAAGGGGAGATTGGTCAAATTTGAGGTTTTACTAGATTTTACCTGTTGTAGGGAAATTTGTAAAACTTTATGATTGCAACTACACGGAGAGAAACTTGGTCAATTTATCAAATGTTTCACAGACTTCTATCATCTCATAATTTGCAGTTTAATCTTGTATAACACTATTTAAGATTTTTCTTAATGCACTGGTCCATTGTAACAACAACCCTAACTCTGGTCGATGTTAAGTGAAATTACTACAGAAACACAACCTGCTGTAAATTGTTATTGATATGGTGAGCGTATAAATATGGGCACACGGGGTCACAGTGGTACTTTATAAAAATACGGGAACATATTACTGTAGACAAATTGCTTCCGTAGCTTTAAAGGTCAGTAGTAATAGTGCTGCGTAAACAAGCTTAATGTCCCTGGTTGATTATTAACACCAGCACAACCACACAGTTACAGCATCTCCTGTAAAACAAGGTTTTTAACGGATACACTTGTTACCATGGTGAGAGGAAATCAATACAGCTAAAGGAAAAAGGTTCTGCCTACAGGCAAACACATTTTAATTTATATTATTTTGTAACAAACATACAGACTTGCTCTCGTAGCCGCATCAGTGAATGCATCGCTGATGCTGACCTGTTCCAGACAGATAGTTGTGTATGTTTTCCTGAAACTGGGCAAATATTTGCGAGAACAACCTTAGTACACAAGCGTGAAATTGAAATGACTCGGAATAAAAGGCTGAGACCACCTTGGCCAGGAATGGGCAGCATGCATGCGTGAAAGTATATTTCAGCCATCACCTTTAATTTCAAACCTTTTATTTTGTCTTAAACTCCATACTTAGGTGGTCCACATGAAAAGTGTATGTCAAAAGGTTAAAAAAAACAACAAAAAAACGAAGGTATGTGAAAGACGATTTTATGATATTTACAGGGGGGCATTATTTATACATAAATTCATGCAAGAAAGGTCCTAAATTGCAGTGTGCCTCTTGCTAAATGCTAGCCACCTGCTCTGCCCCAACTGCACCCACTCAGGTGAAAGCATTTGTTTGGCGAACAGAAATTGCTGTAACAGGTGCAAGTGCAAATGGACAGAAAAATTAAAAGCCTTTATGGGACTGACTAATTATGTGCATGAGCTCGTTGGTGAGTACTGGAGTTCATATACCAATGTAAATTTCAGTTGTATGTGTGAGCTCATAATTATCCCGTAAGGAAAGGTGATAATGATGAAAAGAAACCCTGTGGCACGGAGCAAGAGGGAAAGCACAGTTTGGTGCAATAAGAATGGATAGCTACGTGTTTGAACAAAAAACAGGGGACCTTGGGTCAGCATTTTAAACAGTGTGAACGCATTTATTTCTTGACATAAGCCCCCAAGTCATAGACGCAAAACTCCCACGTGAATACATGAGCAAAGAGGTTATGGCACGGAAAGCGAGAATGTAATTTCCCAAGAGCAGGAAGTTCTAAAATGTAGCCTTTATTTGTCTGTGAGAGAAAGGAAACTTGTGACCTTCTGCTTATTGATCCGGCTCTCTGATCTTGAGGATATAATCTTTAGGCCCTGATATTAACCAGTCAATCAGCATTATGTCCTTTTTCCTTTTTTTTGTCCAGCTCTCCTCAGGGTGTTTGGCTTAAGAAATCTGACAATACATCTACAGTGTGAAAGAAAGAAAGGTGTTAATTGAAAACAGTGCACTTCCAACCTTTTATGCATTCCTTTAATTTCTTCCATTGTCTCTCCAAGCAGTAATAACCTGCAAGCTTTTTACAAGAGTGTCAAAACCAAACTTTAATCAGTCACTCCTCAGTGCACTGAGGAGTCTTTCACTCTCTCTCTCTCCCTCACTCATTCTCCCCTTTGGTTTCCCTCCCTCTGTTTTGTCGATAGGTTAAGAACTCTTCCTAATGACAGATATGGATGTGAGTGTATGCCTGTGTGCACACGGGGTGTGAGTGTGTATGAGCCTGTGCGTGTACAGTCTGGTCAGTGATGGATGTGTGTGTGGCAGGTAATTAAAAGTGTGATTAGTGGGTAATTAAAAGAGGTCTCTGTCTTTAGAATATTTAACAACTTTGGACAGAGGACACACTAATACACACACATGCACACACACACAGGCTGGCAGGTGGAAGTGTGTTGGTTCAGACTGCATTGGGGGAATAATAATGGTTCGTGAAAAGATATAGGATGTAGGAAGGGAGACACAAATGAGGGGGAAAAGAAGATAAAGAGAGGTGGAGAAAAAAAGGAAAGCAGACAAAAGACACTGCACCTTTCATGAGTACACATCTGTAGAATTAATCACCATCAGCATGAGCCACACAGGTTTGGACACACATGCACACACAGACACACGCATTTCCACACACCCTCCCCCTCTCTGTGTCCATCTTTGAATGATCAGCTCAGACAGAAGCAGATGCTCTCTGGCAGACAGAAAATAGATGAGCAGAGAATCACTAAAACCTAGGCCTGCACACAAACACACGCACGTATATATACACACACGGGAACAATGGAGTTGGAGTGCAAAAAGCCACCCTTTGTGTAAAGTAATACAGCTCAATTTACACCTGATATTAAAATGAGATCGCAGGCGACGCTTATTAACAGGTATCCGAATGTGTTGACATTTCTCAGAGTTTCCAGAGACCAACAAAATGTGGGAAGAGACTGTTCCCCTTCTCTCTTTCGTCTCTCCACACTTTATAAAGTGTGTCTCTAAATGAGCCATTCAGTTTGCATCTGGTTGTGACATCAAACTGGATGAGCACAGTCATGACGAGTAAACAGACACACCTGAGTGGCACACACCTGACCAGTTCATTTCAAAGCAGCTGCAGTCTGTCACTGTTTCAGTCTTTCTTTCTGCTAATGCTAACTCAATGACTGTCATGGCAACATCCCCACAACATGAGGAAGATCTCAGCAATTTATACAGCTCACATTACCATTAGCGTTAAGCATATGCACACAGGCCTGAGTGATCTGAAAATTGTAATCAGAAGAAGTGAAAATACTAATTTAACAATTAATAACCACTGAGTATGGCTTACTGTGTTTTTATGTCACATTATGTCCTTCACTCCAAGCTATGCTTTTCATTAGCCATATACCATATGTCTGTTTGGTTTCCTCTGTGCTCACTTCACAGGGTTTAAACACAGCTAAAAAGGGCATGGCCAGCAGCAGCTCACTCGGATTTAAACCTACATGCTTTGTAGAGAAGTATTAGGGGTGAAATATGCTTACCGGTTACTTTGTTAAGTAGAGCTGTTCAACTGCTTGTTAATGCAAACATCTAATCAGTGAAGACAGCCTGCGGAAGTTCAAATTGAGCATCAGTTTGAGGTAGAAAGGTGATTTAATAGGTGACTTTGAACAGGGCATGATAATTGGTGTATTTCAGAATCTTCTGATCTGCTGGGATTTTTCACGCACAGCCATCCCTAGGGTTTACAGAGAATGGTCTGAAAAGGAGAAAATATCCAGTGATCAAGACGTTCTCTGAGGGAAAAAAAAGCCTAGTTGAGGAGAAGAATGGCCAGACTGCTTTGAGCTACTAGGAATGTAACAGTAATTCAAATAACCACTCATTACAACCAAGGTATGCAGAAGAACACCTCAATGCATAACATGTAAATCTTTGATGCAGCAGGCTAAAGCGGCAGAAGACCACTTGAGTGCCACTCCTGTCACCTAAGACCAGGAACCTGTGGATGAAATTTGACTACAGTTCACATGGGATCACTAAAATTAGGCAATAGAAGACTTAAAAAATATTGCCTGATGTGATGAGTCTCAACTTCTGCTGCAATAATAAGACGACAGGGTCAGAAATTGGCATAAACAACATGAAAGCATTGATCCATCCTGCCCTGAATCAATGATTATGTTTGCTTGGCACACTTTGGACCTATTAGTACAATTTAGGATCAGTTAAACACAGTCTCTCAGTTTTGTTGCTAACATGTCCATCCCTTTGTGACCACAGTGTCTACATCTTCTGATGGCTGCCTCCGGCAGGATAACGCACCACGTCACAAAGCTCAGAGTTCACTCAAATGGCCTCCTCGGTCATCAGATCTCAAACAAGTAGAGCGCCTTTGGGATGTGATGGAACAAGACTTTTACATTGTGGATATGCAGCCAACAAATCTGCAGCAACTGTGTGATGTTATCACGTCTGATAAAATGTCTGATGTTACCAGCAGCTTATTGAATCCATGCCATGAAGAATTAAGGAACTTCTGAAGGCAAAAGGAGCCATGACCCAGAACCCAGTACAAGAAAGGAGTGTTCCTTTGTTAAAACTTGCTTTGAACTAAATGCTAACTTTAGAACTGGGACCAAAAACAGTTCTAAAATTCTGATTTTATCTGGTATAATTTTTATCTTTCCCATATTCAAAATTTTAGTTAGCTAATATATGCAAATTAACATCAAGCACTGCAGCTGAGACTGATGGCAAAGTCATTAGTTTTGCAAGTATGTCGCAAACAAAACAAAGTATTCGGAGAAATGGAATATTTCCCCGATAGACACTTGATATTAACGTTCTCATTGTTCATTTGGATGTAGCCTTGAAAATACTTTCCCCTTTAAAGAATATGTATATTTAAAAAAAAAAAGTATATTTTTTAAAGAGGACAGCAGATTCTACGTTATAGTTCAGTGTATTTCAGTGTGTATTTCAGCTCGGCTAAAAACAAACACGATGGTTTGGGGGGTAATTTGAAGCAATATAAAACAGCATGTTTGCTTTCCATTTGGGAGCGGGTTGTGTTTCACAGGAGGCGCATGAAATGACAGACAGGTAGTATTTCCACACAGAAAAAGTGTCTGCGGCTGCTGTGAATCCTACTAGTGTACCCTGATCATGCAGAGAGCCTCTGTGAAACTGAGAGCAGGGCGAACTTCACAATGAGTCATGATGGTTGTACACCGCGAGTACCTCTTCACAAATCTGAACACACAGTACGAACAGCATACATATACTGCAGATTACTGTGGCTGAAATAAAAAAACAACTGTTTTGTAAATTCAGTCACAGATCTATGGCAATGTTTGGTGCATGTGTTTACACCTTGAATTAGCATATGTTCTGCTTTACCTAGACCTTCAGATCCAGATGGCATTTTAATACTGTAAACAACACTCTAATAGGGCTTGTTACAGTACATAAAGTATTAGTTTAATAGTACTGGGGAAAAAAGAAACTGTGATTTGTTTGATATGATTAAACTATTTTAAAGGAAAATAAAATCAGAGCACTTAACAGTTACATAGTTTGCAATTGCAAAGCAATCATCTGTGTCGGACTCCTGCAGTTTAGGAAGCTTTTTGTTCTTAGCCCTCCTCATCTTCGTTTCCCTCCCTCTCCCTCCCTTCAGTGTACAAGGCAGAGTAAGCCTCTGTCATTTGGGAAAGTCATTAAGCAGAGCCTCGGAGTTAATGTCTTTTCTATTTTCTGCTTTTAAAAAGTTTTCTTAGTACCTCGGTTATTTGAGAAATGTGACTGGTAGAAGACGGCAAATTTGGAGCACACTTCAAAGTAAGCGACCCAAGTTAAGGACAGATGAGGGGAATCTCTAATTCACCTGACACAGACACCGAGGCTGCTATCTCAGCAAACAACGCATACGTCTGACTGCTGGCTGGGATCTGCAAATAATGGCACTATTGACTCAAAATATCTCTTATTCTACATCAAGATAGGAGAGAAAATGCATTTTATTAGAAACATAACATTTTACCTCGTGGCACATGTGCAAGTCTGCTTCTAGCCTCCAGACTTGGAAAGCACATCAATGGTTTTAAACACAGCGACAACAAATTGCTTTTGGCAGAATAAGCGATGAATATTCATAGTTCGACAGCAGGCCCTAAAGTGCTGTCTTCATAATGCAATTCTTTCTGACTGCACCTTGACAATGAATAATATCACCAGAAAATGCAATGCAATTAAAGCAACCCCTTGTTCCCCATCTCCCATTGCCACACGTGTCACTCCCCCACCCCCATGCAGTACAGTGATAACATTAAAAATTAACCAAGCCATCTTGTTTCTTTACTGCAACATTTATGGGTAATAGTGTACTAGTGGAACCAATTTGCCTATGGACTTTTTTTTAACCATCAGCCCGTCTTTTTGTACCGTATGAGTAAACACTGGTCCTAAATTGGGTGCATAAAGAGAAGCTGACATCAGTTATAAAGTGGCGACAGACTAATTGTCATTAAGTCTGTGGTTAGAAAATCCTTCCTCCAATTATTTACACGGCTGATTGCAAATGTGGACAGATGATTAGCTGCAGCAGGCACATGTATGCTTTATGTAAATAAAAATAATCAGGGGATGCATTTTTCCACCATGCTCAAACACACAGAGCAAGAGCAAAGGCAGTTTTTATGTTATTTTTCTTGGCCACTAAAAAAAAATCATTAAAAAAATCTGCAAATGTTTGGTACCTGGCACCAAATAGCACTAAAAGACATGTTTGAACTGTGTTGGTACGCTGATTAGACACCTCAGCACATTTATGATACTTTTTGTACAAAACTGTGCTTATAAAAAACAACAACCTTGCTTTGACATCTTCCTATCATGCAGTTTTCATCATCATCATCATCATCATCATCACCATCGTTTATTTATATAGCACTTTAAAAACACACAAGGGTGACCAAAGTGCTGAACAATAGAAACATAATAGATACCATAAGAATAATAAATACGATAAAATAATAAACATAGTGAAAACAATAAAATACAAGTAAATACAAGTCAGTCAACCACTGAGTCAAAAGCCAGTGAATAAAAATGCGTTTTCAATCTGGATTTAAAAACCAGCACTGATGTCGATTGCCTAATGTGAAGAGGAAGATTATTCCAAAGCTTAGGAGCCACGATAGAGATCGCTCGGTCTCCTCTCAGTTTCAGCCTTGATTTGGGGACTGAGAGGAACAGCTGCTCAGCTGACCGGAGCGAACGAGTGGGGACATAGGGCTTCAGCAAATCAGACAGATACGCAGGTGCCAGACCATTTAAAGATTTAAAAACCAATAAAAGAACTGTAAAATGAATCCTAAATTCAATTGGAAGCCAGTGCAGGGAGGCCAGGACCGGAGTAATGTGCTCAAATTTCCTTTTACCAGATAAAAACCGTGCCGCAGCATTCTGTACTAGTTGCAGGCGTGTCAGAGTGCCCAGTCCAACCCCTATTAAAAGGGAGTTGCAATAATCCAAGCGTGAGGTTATAAAAGTGTAGATAACAGTCTCCAAGTCACGCCTTGAAAGAAAAGGTTTAACCTTCGACAGACGCCTGAGTTGATAGAATGACGATTTCACCACCCCATTCACGTGACCATCAAAGGTAAGTGCAGAGTCGATTTTTAACCCAAGATTGGTAATCGAGCTCTTCAGGTGAGGGGTCAGAGCAGCAAGGTTAACATCAGGGATGTCAGAGGAACGATTCGGGCCAAACAGAATTGCTTCCGTTTTACGTTCATTAAAATTTAAAAGGTTTTGAGCCATCCATGACTTAACATCACTGAGGCAATCAAGCAGGAGTCTAATTGGGGAAGTATCAGAATGACTGAAAGGAAAATAAAGCTGGCAATCATCAGCATATAGATGAAATGAAACTTTGTGTTTACGAAAGATCGCACCCAGTGGCAGGAGATACAATGCAAACAGTAATGGCCCAAGAATAGATCCCTGTGGTACACCCCATGGCAGAGGGGCCACAGAGGACGATGACGAGCCCAACTTAACACAGAAGCTCCTGTTTGAGAGATTTGATTTTATCCACAGGAGTGCCAAGCCAGAAATGCCCACACAAAGCTGTAATCCAGAGATCAGCAGGTCGTGATCCACTGTGTCAAATGCAGCAGTCATATCTAGTAGTATAAGCACTACATGTTTACCACAGTCTGTTGCTACCAGGATATCGTTCATAACCTTTATGAGAGCTGTCTCTGTGCTATGAAACGGCTTAAAGCCGGACTGAAAAACTTCAAACATTTGAGAGTTGTTTTGATAATCCATCAGCTGAGTGTGAGCAACCTTTTCCAAGATCTTACTCAGAAAAGGAAGTTTAGAGATGGGTCTAAAGTTTGGCATTACTGAAATATCTGAGCCTGGCTTCTTAAGTAAGGGGTGAATAACTGCATGCTTAAACCCGCTTGGTACTTGACCTGACAAGAGGCTGGTATTAATTAGGTTCAGAATATGTGGTCCCACAGTAGGAAACACTTTTTTTAGGAAACGGGGATGAGCGACATCATTCGGAGAACCACATAGGTTAGCAGTTAACACAAGCTTCTCTAGTTCAGGTAGAACAATTGGTTGGAAAGCAAAAAGCTAATTTAAACAGGGAACATGCACAGCCGGGCCAACAGAAGATAAAGTGGAGGGTCTCAAACTGGCAACCTTATCCACAAGGAAATTAAGAAACTTATTACACATAACCTCAGAAAATTGCAAAAGAACATGATCCTCTGAATTCAGTACAGAATTAATGGTATTATACAGAACATGAGGGTTATGTGAATTAACAGCAATAGGTTGTGAAAAATAGGAGTTTTTGGCGGTCTTTATTGCCCTCTGATAAGCTTTCATGAAAGAGACACACACAGATCTCTCCAAAACAACACTTGGACAGTTATGTGTGTGAACATTTCTAGGCTGTATCTGACAGTGGAGCATTTGAAAACCCAAAACAACTCACACAAAGAGAGAATGGATGCTAAACGGTCTTTAACCTGACAGCAAACTAAGTCCAGGTGATGTCTGATTGTGTCTATTTGAGAACAGAGCAGGTAATAGCTGAGCATGGATCGTGTCGTTTGGACAATGACCCATTTTTCTGTCATTTTGATTGCACCACCAATCAATGATCAGTATGTGACTGAAAAGCAGACTTTTAGCTTTAATTCAAGAGGTTTAAGAAAACTGTGGCATTAACTGTTTAAGAATTACAGCTATTTTTATACACAGTACCCCATTTTCAAAGTAACTGGAAAATCGAACATAAGGACTGTTTTTGATATTTGGAAGAAAATCCTTTGTAGTCAACGACTGCCTGAAGTCTAGAAACCCTGGACATCCCCAAATGCTATGTTTCCTCCCTCGAGATCCTCTACCAGTCTTTACTGTAGCTGCCTTCAGGTGCTGCTTGCTCGTGGGTCTTTCTTTATTCAGTTTGGTATTTAATAACTGAAAACTATGCTCTGTTGGGTTGAGATCATGTGACTATATTAGCCACTAAAGAAAATCCAATTTCTTCACCTTGAGAAACTCATGAGTTGCTTTTGCAGTACACTTTGGATCATTATTTATTTGAACTGTGTGTGAATCTGAGCAGAGAATATAGCCCTATACGCTTCAAAATTCATCCCCCTCCTTCTATCCGCACTCACATCACTGGTGACTAGGGATGGGTATTGAAACCCCTGTTTCAATTCCTTGGAATCGTTTGCCATTTTTGCAAATGATTCCCTTATCGATTCCAGTCGCCCCGAATGACGTCACCACGTTGCGGAGCGTCATTTACCTGGCAGGAAACACGGCGCCTAAGCGGCTCAAACGCTCAAAAGTTTGGTTATACTTTACGAGAACGGATGACAACAGGGCAACTTGCAATACTTGCAAAGTAGATATTTCATTTAAGGGAGGAAACACTACGAATATGCAAAAGCATTTGCTCACAAAACACGCGATGACCTTAAATGAATGTCGTGTTTTTAATTCCGCTCCGGACTCGTGAATCTCAACCCAGCAGCAGCGGTAACGTTTGCACGTCCTCTCCCGTTAATGCGGCAGGTAAATAATCAACTAACAGTGCATATTATGTTAGCGCGATCTGCCTTATTACAAAACCTGCCATTACTGTGCATTTAGGTGACCATGATGAGAGAGACAGAGTCTGGCTCAGATGCTGGCAGTTCTCGCTGCAGTCTACCGGTAGCGTCTCCTTTCAGGCCAGGATAGACGAATGTCACCGAGCAGTGACTAAGTTTGTGGTAAAAGGCTTGCACCCATTTGCCACAGCAGATGATTTTCGGTAAGTGAATGTGTTTAATTGTAGGCAGGGACATTACTGGATATTCTTGTGTAATTGCTACAGAATAATTTATGTTATACTTTGTTATTGCTACAGAAGAATATTTATTTTATTATTTTACATTTACAATTTTTTTCCCCCGGGGACCCTGTGACACCCCATTGAAGAGCCGTAGGCTGGATCTCTTAAGATCTCAGTGTTGGGTTTGTAAGGCCATGTTACTCCTAAATTTCTATCTTGTTCAAGGAGAAGATGTAAAACAAAGTTCTAAGCTATGCGACCTTAGTGTTCTCCTTTTTTAGAAATAAGAATTGATAAGAGAATCGATAACGAATCGAATCATTAAACAGAATCGAAAATGGAATCGGAATCGTGAAAATCTTATCAATACACATCCCTACTGGTGACCCAGTTCCACCGGCAGAGATACATACACGTATCGTAAAACACTGCCACCACCATGTTTGAGAGATAACGTGATATGCTTTAGATTATTAGCTGTTTCACTCTTTCTCCATAATTCTTTCTAATTATTATAGTGGTAAAGGCTAGTCTTGGTTTCATCTGTCAAGACATTTTCCAGAATTGCGCAGGCTCTTTTGGCTTTCCTGTTCTTGAGCGTAACCAGTTGTTCAC
Source organism: Haplochromis burtoni (assembly GCF_018398535.1). Taxonomy (NCBI): domain Eukaryota; kingdom Metazoa; phylum Chordata; class Actinopteri; order Cichliformes; family Cichlidae; genus Haplochromis; species Haplochromis burtoni. The sequence continues at coordinate 685,069 of NW_024582483.1, forward strand.
ACCTTATTGTAAAACCTTTGTAGTCATAAAGGCATCTCTTGATGGTAGATCTACGATTCCCTTTTAATGTTCTTGGCTGGATATTGTGAAATTGTCTGTCTTAACAGTGGACATAATTATGTAATCATCCACTTCAGCTGTCCTCTTCTTCCTCCTTTATAAAATGCACCATATCGTTGATCTGGCCACTTCAAAAGTTTTTGGTCTTCTCCTGATAGGTTTATTTTGTTTAATTCCTTTTCCTCCCTTACTTCCATTAACATCTCTTCAGACCTCATATTGACAGTTCCAACGAAAAGCTATCTAATGCAAAACTTTTACCTGCTTGATATGTCATGAAATAATGAGGGAACAGACCTCCGTGGCCCTGAAAAGCTTGTCAGTCAATTGACAAATTACTTTTGAGCCTCTGAAAAATGGGGACTGTGTATAAAAATAGCTTTAATTTGGTGGTAACACTTAATGCATTACTTTACCATGCTACTAAGGCAGTTCCCTCATTTAAACCACACAGAGTATTTCCAGAAGTAAGAACATTTCTAAATTGCACTATTCCCTGCTGTGTGTGCTACATGTGAGAAAAGAACAACTTCAGACAATGTCCCGCCTTTATTCTCCTGCCATTGCCTGAATACATGTAAAGTCAGTCAGCATATATATATATATATATATATATATATATATACATACATATATACATATATAGATATAGATATAGATATAGATATATGTGTGTGTGTGTGTATATGTGTTATAATAATAACTGTTTACACATAATGTGCTTAAAATAGATATTTTAGGTGACTCAAGAAGACTTCTGCTTATATCTTCTACATGATACATGAGTGTCATTTGGTGACCTGAGGTTCTTAAGAAACGCCAGCACAGAAGCTTTGTTTTATGACTGAGTCACCGATCAGCTGCAGTTGATGATTCGAGAGAGAGCCTGGGTGCAATCTGCAAGAATAGCACAGCCACTTCATTTTTGGTATTCACATATCTTGACATGACAACTGAATTTGTTGGAATTCTTTATAGTAAATATTGAATTTTGTTCATAAGCATTTTAACCACATTGAAATCATCTGAAATGACACAGCTGTCCTCAGGAGGAGTCCTGAGTACAAAACCAAACAAATTATGAGTCACAATGTTTTCTTTTTAATAAAGAAATATTTACATTTTTCTGTGTTGGCACTTATATATAATTATACATAGAAATATCTTACAATCTTATTTCTGTATATGCATATTCACGGGATTTTATCCCAGGGGCATATCCATTTAAAAATCAGCGTCTACCATGCTGGTCTACTTGCAAATTTATACCTAGCCCTCATCAGTACAGCTCCACACACAGTGATCTGTTACCTCTGCCTGTCTCTAAATCAAACCCCAAATTCCCTCAACACATTAAAAATCAGGCCTGAACTGACCTATAATCACATACAGGCTCAGACCTGCTGCTGAGGTATGAAGACGGAAGCTGAGGCCGCACAGTAGTCATGGTGCAAACAACGGCAAGAGGTAATAAAGAAATAATAAAAATAAATGGAAACACGGAGATGGAGCAGATTGCAGAGGCGGAAGCAGCCTTCATGTTTATGGATTATGTTCAGGCGTGTTTCCCTCTGCTCAGACCAACAACGTAACACTCGCATCTCTATGAAACCTTGCACACCTGGCACAGCAAGGACACCTTCATTAATTACTTAAACCTCCAGATATTACACAAGGATTTAATGATAAGTGACCCTGTGTTTTTCACTATACTAACAGAAGGGTGTTGCTAATAAAGTAGCTACTAGCAGTCATTTTAAAACAACCTCAGTTCTTCAGCGAGTCCACACAATGCTGGAAACAACTCTCTGAGATTCTGCTCCATTTTTATGCGACTGCGTCTCATAATTTCTGCACTTTCACGCTGTTAATCTCCTGTTATACGTGTGTATCACAACCCAAAGATTTGCCACTCATACCTGGTAACTGAAGAGAAGACCACTGAACTCATTGCATATTCATGAAACCAGGCTGAGATGACCTCTGTTATGACATTTATGCTAGAAGAAGTCATTCTGGAAAATGTAACTGCATAACCATTTGCTGTAAATGGTCAATTCATTGCTTCAGACATTGTTGGACGCGGTAGGCCCATTAGCTCTGCAGGTAAATAATCACTTGTAAGCCAAGCAAACATCTGGGGCTGAAAAATGATGCCAACAGAGAAGTGCCAAAAAGTTTCCTCTAACGGTCAGTTGAAGTTGGCTCCAAAAGTTAGTTATTTCCCATAGAGCCCCACGTTACAAAGCATTTTTACAGCTTGATACAAAAAGGAGTATTTGCTTCTATTGTTAGTCTTCCCATTTTTATAACTCATCTGGTAAGGTGTTAAATTAGGACCACAGCTGCTTTGATTAACAGGTGTGCTTCCATTTATGGATACACCTTGCCAGCCTTGCTAGTCCTAGCTGATGACTCGACCCTCTAGTTGAAATTGAGCACAAATTAAGCAGGCTGAGCTGGTTGGATTCTGGTTATATTCCTGTAAAACAGGAAGCTGAGCTCAGTGTAAATGTCAATTTCTGTTGATTTACAGAGTTAATTACTGTATTATTAGAAACATATTACACGTAACTGCCAACTGACTATCTCATTTTGCAGCAACAAAATAAATGAAGTGAGATAACTTAAAAGTTTAACTTGGCAAAAAATGTTTTGATCGTTATTGGGATAACATATTGTGAGGTGTCTGGTGAGTCCCATCTCTTATGGCCCAGTCCACATGTTTTAAACAGTATATGTTTTAGGCATTGACTCTCTAAACAATCTAAAAATACCTTGTTACTGAAATATTACCAATCCAAAATGACCTCTGCTGGAATCTATAAAGAATAAAATCTACCCATGAATTCCCTTTAAAGATTTTTAGCCTCATAAGAGAAGGAGCTGATATTTTATCTGTAAAGTGGGATCAACAAACACCAATAGAAGCGGGGGGCAGAGTGAAACAGACTGAAAATGAGAAACAAAACAAAGACAGAATAACAGGGAAAAAATATATGTTGTACTGAAGAGAGTGGTAAAATACTGAAGTGGAAATGGAAGAGTTTACAGTAGAGAATTTTCATTTTGTTATTTGCCGCCACATTAGAGGACCAAAGGAGCAATTCAATTATGGAAGTGGAAGGAAAGACGAAAGGGAAAAAGAAGAGAGCAGGAGGAAAAGGAGGAGAGAGCTAAATTGGAAAATATCAAGTTCAGGCAGGCATCAAAGAAAGAGGCCCTATTGTTTTATGTTCTGTCTTTTATCTTCTTCTCTAACATTAATCAGCGTAGAGATTTTCACATTTTCCTATCATGCAGTGGTTTATCTTTTAACCAATGTCATTAACTGCCATTAGTGACAGCACAACTATTAACTTTAACACAACCTCTTGTCTTTTTTTTCCTTATGTACAGTTTATATTTCCTATTGTACCATTTCAGAAGTCAATGAACTGTAATGACTGCAATTACTCTTGACAAGCCTTATTTGAGCTGTCAATTAACAGAGCAGGGTTATTGTAATTCCTGAAAGAGGACAGCAGTATGGCTCCCAAAAGGAAAACAAGACCAAATGCCTTTTATCGACCTAATCATTTCTGGGAAGTTGCCTCACTAATACATAACATTATCACACATGAATCAAATGTAGGCAGAAATTACACAGCAAATGAAGACATACATGAAGCCCTCATGTCAGGCGAGGCAGACTGGTGAGCTTAGATACTATAACCATGCGAAATACTACAGCAGCTCTTTTTCTGTTGCTAAATTTGCTTTAAATGTCTGATTAGATTTTGTGTATATTTTGGATTAATTTGCACAGTGCACAGATTATGCAGTGTGTTCCCCTCAGTGTCTCTGCACACACATACACACACACACACACACACAGTAGTATTCTAGCATAATCAGATTTCTGGAACAGGTGGGCTACTTCTGTGCACATGTGAACAGTATTTGGGGGCTCTCACCGTGACACGACCAACTCTGTCATCACGAGAGTTTTTAGGTTGAGCCAAATTGTGAATTCTGTGTGAGATGGTGCCCCACCCTGCAATCGTGTGAGTTCGTAATGTCGCCAGGATCAAGGTGTGAGTGGGTTTTGAATCGCCAGGAAAGGGATCTATAGGTGGCTTTTAAACCACCACCTCTGTTCAAAGGTTGTCATCCCATGTGCACAAAGACGACATCCTTTACTCCGTTCTTGAAGCATCTAGCGGTTCAAAATGTGAACAGTGGGATCCTCGAAAGAGTGTCCTTCCTCTTTTAAGCTACGCCTCATCCTGATGAGCTGGCACTACTATGCTGCACCATGTGTCTAGGAAGAATACTCCTGTGAGATTTCCTTACACATCAGAGAACCAACTTCACCCCTGATTTCCATCCTGTTAAATCTTTGCTTCATTACCACATACTTCAAATAGAACAAGGGTTTATCCAGGCAAAAGCACACATGTGCCATGGCTTCCCCAGGTTCCCACATAGCAACAAACATCCACAGAGTATAAGTGAAAAGTAAAGCTCTAAGCTCTTTCAGAGGGATAGTACTTTGCCAGTGCATCAGGTATGTGGATGACACCTCAACATCAAAACCCAAGATGTAGAACATCTATTCACAGAAAAATCAACTTCATTGAGGAGGACACCAGGATAACAGAAGAACAGGTATGCCTTGACTGTGCAGCTATCATTGAAGAGGACGGTATTCTATACACTGACACCAAAGCTCTTGTGACCCTAACAACTCACATGATGACGGGATGGATCAATGATTCTCAGGACCACCTCCAAAGGGACAACACCACTGGGGTTTAAGTACCTGCAACTCTCCATCAGCAGTTAAAACTAAAGTAACCTCTTGGATGAGAGGTCAACTCATTTAAGGCTACCATGGATGGATGACTGGATGACTGAACTTACACGAACATTACACACTGCTCAAAAAAAAATTAAGGAACATTTTTAAATCATAGCATAGCATGACATCAATAAAACCTCTGGGATATTGATGTGGTCAGTTAATTAACAGAGGGGGTTATTTTTCCTCCTCGTCTTTTCTGACTGCATTTGGTTGTGGTCAGTGTCACTACTGGTAGCACGAGGCGATACCTGGACTCTACAGAGGTTGCTCAGGTAGTCCAGCCCCTTTAGGATGGCACATCAATATGTGCCATTGGCAGAATGTTTACTGTCTCTCCCAGCACAGGCTCAACAGCGTGGTAGAAGTTCAGGAGACAGGCAATTTCTCTAGGACAGCTGGACAGGGCTGTAGAAGGTCCTTAACCGATCAGCAGGACAGATATCTGCTGCTTAGTGAAAGGAGGAACAGGATGAGCAATGTCGTTGTCTCTTTAGGAGTGCGTGGGGGCCATACAAACTACTGAGTACAATTTTCGGTTTCTGAAATGAAATTTTGGCAAAATGGACTGAGTCTGTCGCCTCATTTTTTCACTTTGCTTTTTGCTGCATCTTTGAATCTATGTAGATTGATAATTTTCATTTCCATAAAATGATGTGGCATCCTTTCATTCCTAACAAATTACCCGGTAATAATAATAATGGATTGGATTTATATAGCGCTTTTCAAGGCACCCAAAGCGCTTTACAATGCCACTATTCATTCACTCTCGCATTCACACACTGGTGGAGGCAGCTACAGTTGTAGCCACAGCTGCCCTGGGGCAGACTGACAGAAGCGAGGCTGCCATATCGCGCCATCGGCCCCTCTGGCCAACACCAGTAGGCGGTAGGGTAAAGTGTCTTGCCCAAGGACACAACGACCAGGACAGAGAGCCCGGGGATCGAACCGGCGACCTTCCGGTTACAGATATGCTTCCCAACCCCCTGAGCCACGGTCGCCCCCAACATATCCAGCATGATTTTTTTCTCCATTGAGACACGATGTGTTCTCAGAGTGTTCCTTTGTTTTTCTTTCTTTCTTTGAGCAGTGTATAAGGTTTCAGAAAGTCTAATAAACCCACTCTAAATTTGGGAGATGAATAAAGTTTCTCAGTGCTCCATATAAACATTAAAATAAGAAAGTACAAGAACTTGGATAAGACTCACAACTGTACTTGCTCTGTAAGAAAGTTTATGTAATAAAAATTAAATGAAAGCTTTAACAAAGACTGACAAAAAGAAGATTGTAGAATACAGTATATGCGTAACTGCAGAAAAAATTTGGCACATGGCTCGTCGTAGTGCTGCCACATGTCTTTAAATCCTGCATGTCTGGGATGTCTTTGTAATCCCAAAAGTAACTAAATCATATCATTGAGAAGAAAGTCACATACAGTATCTAAGCTTCTGGTGGCTCCAGAGATTAAGTTCCAGACACAATGGATTGAGTTGAGCTTAAACTCTTTGCTCCATATTCATTTCCTGCAAGCTTTTTTTTTTTTATTCATGTCTTCTTCTTCTTCTTCTCCTCAGCCACTTTGATGCTTCCTTTTGCACGCCGTGAGAAACGCAGTCATTAACAACTGCGGCGCTACTGTCGTGGATGGAAGACCTTTCAAATGGCCGGTTGCATTTTTCAACATGTGGTGGGATCTAAGGCTACGTGTCTTTTAAGTCTCCCTCCAAATGATGCTCTTTTCCTCTTGATCTTGCTGTTTGCCTCATCCATACACATGAATATGTGTGCACGCTCTCACACACAAACACACACAACATCTGCTTGCAAAGTTCAGACACCGAGAAAGTTCCTTCTGTTCAGACCTCTGCTGATTATGTGTGCGTACGTGTGTGCGTGCGACGGAGAGCGGTGAAATAATGAATCGTTCCTTCTGTTAGAGTAGTGTTTGACAAATTAAAATGAATGAATTTTCAGAAACGCACACACTCACACATACCCCACCACGGCGTATGGCAGCTTAGGCCAGGTATAAGGAGAAATAGTTCCCATAAGGCCCAGTTCTGACACTGATGGCTTGTGACATCAATGCTCTCCACACCGCTCAACTCCCCAGCAACAAGAAGCTGAAATATTCACTGTCCTTCCTGGCATGCTTCTGCATAGATCACTGCCTTTATTTGATCAATCCGGGCTTCATGTGTCCCTGATGGAAAAAGAAAGGCGAGTTCTAATTCTCCTCGTCCAGCCCGTCCTCTTGAAGCTGCCGGCTATCAGAATCATTTCACGTCCATCTGCCACAGGCCACAGAGCTAATTAAAAACAGCAGCTCTCTCCTCTCGACCTGGGCAGCAGGTCACAGCTCAAATATATATCAGTGTCTGCGGCGCTGAGGTGGGAGCACTGTCCCCAAGTTGTTTTTTAACTGCTGCTGGACAGCTGAGAGAGAAAAAAAAGTCTGAAGTTTAGAGCCCGTTTAAAAATAGGAGGATGAGGGCAGGAAAAACATTTTGCAAGGAGAGGGAGAGGGGTGGGACATCAGAGAGATGGCAGAGCAGCATGGAGTGGAGATGGGGAGGACAGGGAGTGGGGGCTCCATTAGATTAGAGCAGAGTGTGTGGGAAGTGACAGCTTGTAAGTTCTTTGCTGGCCAGTATTTTGAGGCTAGGGAGTTTGGGAATGTTCATAGACAGGATGTGTGTGTGTGTGTGTGTGTGTGTGTGTGTGTGTGTGTGTGTGTGTGTGTGTGTGTGTGTGTGTGTGTGTGTTTGTTTGTGTGTGTTGGATATGCAGAGTGGGGTTAGGGGCAGGCACATGGACATAAATTGAGAGCAGGGGAGAGGTAGAGAGACAGACAGTGAGATGGGGCTGGGGACTCTGGGAGTGATGCATATCGGATCAATAAACTTCATAAACGAAATCATCAACTCGGTCACCACGAAGACAGCCAACCGCCAGGCACCATCTGGCCCCGTCTCACCGGACTGCAGGATCAGCCAGCGTAACCTCACACACACACACCGTTACACACGTAGGGCTGTGCAAATATTCACTGCACTCACTCTGACACACATGAGCGCACACAGAGACGCTTGTGCCAGGTAGACGCAACTGAGATTGGTCTGAAGAGACAGATTTTCAGTGTGCGTGTGTGTGTGTGTGCGTGTGAGTGTGTGTGTGTGTGCGTGTGAGTGTGTGTGTGTGTTCGTGCACGCACCACAGCCGTTAAGCAGTTTATTCAGAAACAGAGGTTTATGAGTTCTGTATAACACTATATCCTGTAGCATGATAATGACCATAAAAGAGGCAAAGAGTGAGAGAAGGGCAGCCAACTGAGGGAACAAAGCAATATGAAGAATAATTTAGAGGCAGAAAAGTAGGAGGACAGACATGGAGCAGGGAGGTGAGAGGGGGAAAGAGTGTCTTGTAGAGACAGGAGGGGAGCTGTGAAGAAAGGTGCAAATTAGTCTTTTCTATGAGGGTTCAAAGGAAGTGTTATGCATGAATCTTCATCTCAGTATGTGAATGTGGGCTGCAAGCAAATCAGAATATTTCAATTCACAATGCAGAGCTGAATGTTTTTATCCAGATTATATTAATACCTGATAATGGCGTGGAGAGATCCACTTTTCCTAGTCACATTATAGGCGACTCTGTTTTGGAAGAGCAGGAACACCAGAAACCCATGAAATGATTCGAATGAAAACGTTGCAATTTTATTTAAAATATTTCTGTTTACAAAATATTTCACCATGCTCAGACTTTGCAAAGGGGCAGAACTAGCTGTCATTTTTATGTTGTTTCCATGGATACAGATACTGGTGCGAAAACCTTGAATTTGAGACTCTTCGCTCCCAAGGTTCACACCAATCAGATCTTCTCCGCCCAAACAAAGTGCCAACACAACTGCTCCCAAGGGTGTACCCACCTCTTAATAGGAATAAACAAATACATCTTATCAGTGAACAGGGAGAAGAGTCTCTATAATTTGTGTTTTTACTACTTGTACTGCATAGATATCACAGAGAACTGTGCTTTATAATGGTGAAAGATATCCGGTTCAACTCCAGCAGGAGACAAACCCAACCACAGGGATTCACAAGCTGGTGTACTCCTAGTGCCAGACCCAGGCCAGGAAAAATGCGAGGGTTGAATCAGGAAGGGCATCTGGCCTAAAATCGGTGCCAAATAAAACATGTGGATCCATCCGTTGTGGTGACCTCTTGGGAAATAAGGGAGCGGCCTACTGTGCTTCTGTAAGGTTCAGAGGAGTGTGGATTTGTTGCTTTGTGGATATAGGTTTTTGCTAAAGATCTATTAAGCAACCAGGACAGAAATATAAGTGATAATTTATGTTCAGTGGTATCATTACATGGCTGTAATACGAGAGCGCTGGCCCGCCTATTCTAAGTTGACCGCTATGGTCTGTGCACTGGAGAGTTTTTCTATAACAGTTAAGATTACCTACTGCTAGAATAAAGTACCAGGAAAGTGTTCAGACTTTATATCATTTTACGTGTTCAGCTGAAATCAGTCCACTTATGTCCATTATTCAAGGTTGAGCTAAATCATTCATCACTGAATATAAATGAGGTTATGATATAATATGATGTTTCGCTCCCAGGGTGCCTCCCTCCTCATCCTGTGTGTGTCGAGGCGCACAAACGTAGCCCCGCTGTTCTGTCTCAGCCAGCACACAATTAACAATTAGCGTCATAGCAGGTGGACAGTGCTACATGAAACGAGCACAGCATTACATTGTACCAAATCCCTGACCCATTGCTGCTGCTAGCTCAAACAACTTTTCTAGCTAAAACCCTGCAATCATCACTAGAAACCACATGTTTTTCGCTCAATTTACAAAAAAACACAATTACAAAAACATGTCTAAGTGACACAATGAGTGTATTTTATCTAGATTATGTGTTTCTATTTTAGAGCTGCTACATGTGTAAATAAATGAAAACATGTTACTCTGTCTCACTTCCACGGCTTGTCTTTTGTCCTGTCTCCCTCCCCTCATCCCCAAACAGTCATGGCAGATGGCTGGCCTTCTCTAAGCTTGGTTGTTGCTAATTCTTTCCTGTTTAAAATGAGTTTTTCCTTCCCACTGTCTCCAAGTGTTTGCTTATACAGTGGTGCCTGATTGTATTAGTATAGAGCTTTTTACACTAATATATAAATATAGAGCAACTTGAGGTGACTGTTGTTGTGATTTGGCGCTACATTAATAACATTTAATTGAATTGAACTGATCATGATTTAAGAAAAACCTTTGTTTCATAGCCCTGTATCTGTTAAAACAGACTGCTGGCCAAAGTCAGGCAGCTAGCTAGCACCAGGAATGTCCTGGGCATTGGTTACAGTGTATTTTGGCTAGCTCAGCTGCCAATAAATGCTCTAAGCCTGTTATCATCTGTTAACTTAGCAAAAAGACTGATTGTCTCTCTTTTTTTATTTTACTATTCTGATCTACCTCTATACTAGAGGAGTCAAAAACTGCATCAGATGAAAAAAAATGAAAAAAAGATGAATCTCTAGAGTTTTTACTGGTTTCTCTGTTTCTCATATCTAACTCTCTCGAGGACTGGAGAGACTGCTGTCAGCATCCAAGACAGATAACTGAGATGGAAACTATTCATACCAAATTATTAGAGGCAACACACCTCATTCCATCTTTATAAGATTGGAATATGGTCTAAATAAAATGCCTCCTACATTGAGTGCCAAGCTTTTGCCATTTGAAAAAGCACAGCAGCTTGTTATTAACAGAATGCCACTTACATTGTATTTCATATAAATGCCTTAATTTCTTATTACTTTAGTGAAGGCAGTCTGGAATTCAGTGCAAACTGTGTCTGCAATAAATAGCTGAGGAAACTCATGAATTTTATGGGTTTTCCTGGTAATAAAATGTCTTGACTGTGCATTTTAGGACAGAAAGTTTTATCAGTTTCCCCCCCCCCTCAACTTAATCAAGATAAATGGCAAAGAGTATTGGAGCCACTGGAGCTACTTCAGCGACATATACCATTTCCAATACTGGCCACTGTAATCTCTGTGTTGACTGCTCAGCTGAGTATACCTGCCAAACTTGGAACTGTATTTCAAACACTGCATCTGATTTGGATATAATGGAACAGAAAAGTAATAAAAGACAAAACAAGGATAACCCCCCCCCCCCCCACACACACACACACACACACACACACAAAATGCAATCACGAGTCATTACAATAATTACAAAGTGAATAAACAATTGTTCCTGTGATCCAAGAAACTGGAAATATCTTGTATCACCTGAAGCAGGTACGGTTAAAACCATGACAACCATATTTTCAGAATCAATTATCACCACATATATATATAAACCACCTGAAGCTTCTTCATTTTTGATATACTATAAGTGCACCACAAATGTGCTGTATAAAGTGAAATACAATGTGCTATAAAAAGAGCTGTTTTAACATCATCTGTAACCATGTACCGTTTACACTGGTAAACAGTTTACATCATCATCATCATCACCACTGTAGAGATCATTCTGGATGATGTGACCTCCAACTCTAACCATAGTCAGGTGTCCACACATTCCTTCTGGCTGTGACCATTTTGACATCTGCAGGCTCTGTATTGGCCTCAGGCTTGTGGATATGATAAAATCGGGCAGCCGATTGTTCACTGTCACATCACATTGTTTAAATGCTCTGCTAACCTACTGCTGCAACTGTTACATCAGTGCTTACTCTACGATCCATGCACCCACCTCAGCTTCACCTTAGGCTTTTACTATTAATTATATATTTCCCTCTATTGGTGTACTGTAGGCTATGGAGCTTCCAGAATATATCCAGGCATTAATATAGTACTTAACCTTTGTGTCAGGAGCAGTTCTGACAAAAAGGTTGATACTTTAAAGCTTTTCATTGCTGTCAAGGTTGATTTACAGTAGATGGATATTAGAATCCAAATTTAAATGTATACTCCGCATATGCTAGCAGGCTTTTAAAGTCACCATGGAGTCACATGTCAGATCTTATAAACCAGCTCTTTTCAGGGTTAATGTGAGGATACATCCTCCACAGCAGGTCTGTGGGACTAGAATTGGACTCATTAATGTCCCAACGAGCACTTGAGATGTTACTAAAGGTCCTGACGCTGGTAGGTAGAGAAAGAGGTGCCTGGGTTCGTTGTGTGCTTTTGTTTCAAAGTTAGTTCAGAAATTGATGAAAAACATAATAGTGGCAGTAGCAACATAAGGAGAAGTGATAAAAGCTCTGTCCAATTTTAAGATCAACACCTATACAGATATTTGGTGATTTAACAATCAAATATTCTGATATCTGATAACAGCCAATGTTGTTTTCTTTCAGACACACAAACCAAATAATCGAATTTGCCTTATATTTGATATCTACAGTTATTTATTTGCTTGTTATTAACTTATTTCCTCTCTGCCAGACTCTGCTTGTATCATCTTGTTGTTATGTTTGTGTGTTGTCAACAGGGAAGTTGCAGAGTACCCTCTGTTGGACAAATTATCCAGTATCAACACTGATAACATGAATGTTATGAGCTAATATCAGCAGAACATATCAGCCTGCTGATAAATTGGTCAGGCTCTAATAAAGCTGAGAAAATCTCTACCGCTGATTCCCTATTGCTAATTTTAAAGGTTAAATCCTCCTCGCACAGTAGCTAGTGTTTTTAAGATTGCAGATCGTTTTTCTTCACTGTTTACCGGCACGCCAATAAAACCTGCTTAAATGTGGTTGGTTGGTAGCGCTAAGATATAAGCAAACACAAAAGAAAAGTTTCAGGCACTAACAATCTTGTCCCCTGGCCACAGATGCTCCATATCTACTGCAGATGTATTTTTATTGAAATAATCACGGAATAATCTGTAACTATAACAAGGGCTCCTCTTTGTTTTTTTATTTTCGTGTACAGCAGCAGGGAGCACACTTCAGCAGGGATGCTTTGACTGAAAACACCTTCATGCAGATAGTGTCGTGTGCAGCAAAATAATTGCAGTCCACTATCATTAAGCCACTCTCAATAAAGCCCCATTAACTTAACAGGAGTACATTATCCTAGTTCGTCCAAATTAAAAGCAAATTCAAACTTGATGTGAACCAGAAACAAAAGCAACGCCTCCCCCCCCCCCAAAGTAAAAAAAAAAACCTGTTTATATAACCTGAATCCACATAGCATTCTGAAAAGCTCTTTGGAGGTGGTGTCTGTCGTTAAAGGGGTGAAAAAGTTGCTGTCTGACCGTTTACGTGTACAGCAAGGCCACTGACAATTTCATTCAATAACACACTGGGGAGCAGTTAGTGGTCTTAATGGGGAGTTAGTTATCTCAGAGTGCAAGCAGAGACTAATAAAATCACTGAAGGTCTCCATCTCAACAGCTATTGTCACAGAGGAGCCGATTCAAAAAGGTGCATATCCCAAATTAATTTAAAATGCTGCCTGAATCTATATCACACCACTCTGCAAACCAAAAGCACACTACCATCCCTGTGCTTAGCTTATGAGCATTTTTTCAAAAGAGTGACACTTACAGGATATCTGCAGCAACTAAGAAATAATATGCAAATTGTCAGCATTTCAAAAAGAGCTGGAGAATAACATCAAACAAAAAGACTGTGAAGCACAGCTTACACAACACAGGGACCCTCATATCTCTGCTGTACAATTAATATAAAAGAATATCTCCCATGCACCTAAAATTACTTAATAACCTTGTAGATTTGATTCACTGAAAAGCCCGCTTTATCTTCTCTTGATAATGTCCTGTGTCTCTTCTTATGAAAAGGGTCAGTTATCTAAATAGCTTATTATTCATAGCAATTGACATGCAAGGATTAAAAGAACTTTTGTGCTTCTGCAGAACACTAATTAATACACCACTGTGGGATAAGAACTGTAAAATTAAAATTTTATCTCAGGCGGTATTTTGTTAGACACACTTTGTGCTCGAGACTGCAAAAGACACCATACAAACACGAGTGCGTGCTCAAGACACAAAGCAAAAGGGTAAAAGAAACACCTACATTCGGTTGTTGGGGATTATCTTGTGTCCATCTTTGTACCATGTGACCAATGGTTGAGGAAACGAAGCGAGGGGAGGAGGGTTGATGAGGGCTGCTCGGCCCTGAGTCACCGTCTTTCTCTGCTCTTCGGCCAAGAAGTTACCCAGAACTTGAGGAAAAGAGAGAAGGATGAAGAGTATGAAGCTCAACACCAATGCATCACAATACATTTACTGCACAATCAGATATGCCGGTGTTGGTGTTGTCCCTACATCATCATAAAACTGTTGATGTAGAATCAGTATTGGAACTGACCAATCACGCTGTCTTCACAGTCAGTTAGCATTAGCCAAGATGTTATCTAATGCTTTTTTAAACCATCACTGTTTCAATATTTGTAAGATTGTAAGAATTGAGCAAAGCTGAAGCTTGTTTAAGTTTTAATTGTGCACAAAACAACATCTTCAGTTGTTTTACTCAGTTTACTTTAAACCAGCGTGTGTGTCTGTGTATGCTGTGTGTACTTACAGGCCACCTGCACCTCCGTTCTCCTGTGTATTACTGCTCCCATCCTGTTCCTCACCATACACTGATACAGTCCAGCATCAGTCCTCTTCAGGGACGGCATAGACAACCTAAAGATGGACACATGGAGAGGAAGACTATAAGGGTAGGTTTTTCTTCTCAAAGCTGTAAATAAAAATAAAACTGGGAGTGATGTCTGGAGACCAACAAGACAGAAGGGAACGAAGGTGGAGGTCTGGTTGTCCATATGCGTGCACTCTTGTGTAATTCCCTTTCATGTCCTTGATCTCAGAAAATGGATTGGGCCTAAGGTTGTAAAAGTTTCCAGATAACAGAAGGCAGAGAGAGCATATGCACAGTTTGTGTACATGTATGTGTGTCTGTTTGCGTCTGTGTGCCGCGTATGAAAAGGTTTTTGATGTTTGCGAGGTCTTTTTTTTTCTGAGAAGGATTGTTAATGGGGTTTTAATGGACTGTGCTTCACTAATGGGAAGTTTGGCATAGGAACTAGGTTGGTACCATGCTGGACAAATACACACACACACACACACACACACACACACACACACACACACACACACACACACACACACACACACACACACACACACATTCCGCACAAACCGGATAGACATAGCAAAACCGGACATCGCTTTGGGGCTCATTACGAATACCAGGACAGCCAAGTATTTAACTCCCAGGCTGTCAGTGCATGCTGCCAACATACACAAACCCGCAGACACAAATACACACATGTACATCAAAGACTCACAAACCCAACTCCATTTGAATCAGGAACGACACATTACACAGCAGCTCTGATCCTAAAACAGATTTTGATATTGGACACTTTCTACCACCAATCTATCTCCCTCTCTCTCTCTGGTCAGCTACATTTTCAACAGCCGTGTGCAGCGGAAACACCATGTGTTTTAAGTTCCAACAAGTTGTTAGATTTCTGTCATCTACCACTATATTTAGATACAGATATATATATAGACAATGCAGTAATTTCCTAGTCAGTTTCTCTGACAAGCTTAGCGTTAAATGTGATTGACTGATTCAAGAAATAAAAATCGATTTTGTTTTGTGTAATACTGTGATGAGAGACTGCACAAAAGAAGAAGGTAAATGTAGGACGGTAGTCATTTTACATTAAATCTGAAGTTCGTCAGACCAGAAATTATTAATATTTATGTGTTTTCAACAGGTTTATATTATTCTAAAACTATACAGCACGTAACTGAGACAAGTATTGGCTTGAGGGAAAAAAAACACATGCATTGTGAGAAATAAGTTTGTCAGCCAAGCATGTTATACAGTTTTGAAGACAATGCAGTAGCCTTGTCATAAGTGTCCCTGAAAACAAAGCAAACGCTGCTGCCTTCTTTTTTTTTGAGAGTCTAACTTGTCTTAGTGATGTTTTTATTCCAACTCACAATGTGCAAAAAGTGGCAGGCTACTGCCGTTGAACTGACAATGATAAAAGAAGCCGGAGCTGAAGCTTCCATTAATGTAAATCATTGTCACTTACTGTTCATCTGAATTCTCCACTGACCAGCGCTTTAAACTAAGATAAAGGATGAAGAAAAATAAAATATTCCAAAGAGGATTTTACTATGTGGAAGCCCAAAGCATGTTTCTGAGTTTATGTAAAACCAAGTGGATCTGTGAGACCCGTATTAACTTGTAAACATGACCAAAAATCACAGCAAAGCACTGCTATCGAGCACTGCTTGGTCCCGCTCCTGTAGCAGCAGCATGCACAAAACTGCAGGCCGTCCAATTTGCTGAAAATGGTCTATATATCAATGGCAGAAAGGTGCTATTGATATATAGCACATCAGGATCTAGTGAGGTTCAATATCTCATCCCACACTATATGTCTTCATTTAACTGAGAATAAAATATGTAAATGAGCATATATAAAGTTGCAAAGGTAGAACACTAAAATCAGGCTTAGCAGATGGCCACATCCTCACACACACACACACACACACACACACACACACACACACACACTCACACCACCAAATCACACACACACACACTACACACACACACACACACACACACACACACACAGCACACCACTCATATTCACTGCAGCTTGCCAATTCAGCATAGCCTCACCAAACTAAAGTAGCCAGAACGCTGAGAGCAGTCCAGAGCCACACTGCACCTCCTGGCTCGAACAACGACTGCCTACAAAACTGCTGGCTCAACCTCTCCCTCCCTCAGTGTGTATGCATTCCCAAGATTCCCTCCATTTCTGAATGATGTGAAAAACAATTTTGTTTCACAGCTGCAGTTTTGCCGAGAGGAATTGCTTAGTTCTTACCAACCAACACACACAGGGACAGAGAGAGAGGGGGCACAGGAGGAGGAGGAGGAGGAGAAGAAAAAAAGGTACAGGGCAAAAAGCAAAGAAACAGCACAGACATATTGATTGGATCCCCTCCTCTTTACCCACACCATATACATATTTATGGTGCTAATGTAATTATTAATCTCACTTTGGCTCTGCTGTCCGAATGCTCTGACCTCTACACACACTCCATCTCTAACGGGAACAGTTCTTACTCTGCAGATGTTTGTATATGAAAGGAAGGGTATGAGAGAGACATATACACTTAAAGACAATGAGAAGATTCACGACAGAAAGTCTGACATAATAACTAGGCAGTGGGTGCTAACTGACCTGTACTGTGGCGTCCAGTCAGTGATGTTGCTGTTGTTGAGAGTCCAGCGGTACTGCAGAGGCCAGCTGCCTCCAGCCAGGCAGGTCAGCACCAGTCTGTTTCCCTCTAACACCACCTGCTGCCCTTGTCCACCCCCTCGTAGGTAGGGAGCCACTTCTGACAGACAGAGACACAGAAAGGAAAATGTGTTATTTGTGGTGTTTGAAATAGTCTGCTTTAGTCACTCTGAGACAACACGGCTGATTTCTGCTGTATTCATACACCACAGAAATCACGGCCTTTGCACAATAAGTTGAAAACAAAAAAACAAGTCTTCTCTTATTTTATTGAGAAGAGTTTCAGACTGGAATCAGAAAATTCTGTAATAATGGTTTTAGGTGCCATTTTGCAAATGTCAAATCAGATATGAAAACTCATTTCAGGCTTAGAAGAAGACATCTGACATCAAAGCAATAGGAAAAAAACTGCTACTCCATCTACAGCTGCTTTATTTATATTTATATTTTTCCTGCGAGACTGTCTAGAGAGCCCTCACCCTATTAGTGACGCCTGTCAAAGCTTTTTTATACAGACACACATACTAGTTTTTTTCCACAAAATTGTACTTCAGCATTTCAGAAAACCTACCAATTTTAAATAAACAACTAATATCTCAGATCAAACTGCATAATAAGTTGTAACACTGATTTTAAGACAGACCAAGAGAAAATGTGTCCCAACAGATGCTTAGCACAGGTAGGACATGTGATGCCTGTCCATACACTTAGACCTTTTGTTTCCTGTGTAAGCTCAAACGGCTGAACTGAGCGCATGGCGGCATGCATGAGTGCTCCAACACATCCTATTTCCCAGCATTGATGTGCATCAACGGTCCAGAAAAGCAGCAATTCTATCACATTTACTCCCTGGAAAGGCACCACGTAACTTGACTACTTCTTCTGAATGCAAACAACATCTGCTGTTTGTTACTTAAAGCATATCAAATTCCAGCATAGACTGCACAAAGACAAAGGTCAGGCTTCACAGACGCTTTTAACCCTTATGCTAAAAATTAGATTGAGCATCCTGTTCGTCAGATGCAGTGTAATGTGGAATTGATCAGACTAAAAGGTACAGATGTTGTGATGATTAAATTGCTCACTCAAGCTTGTCTGATTCTGTCAGGAGTCTTTTGACCAATGAGCATGCCTGCAGTATAAACATGCTTTCACTGTAATGGTAATCCTGGGTTCTTCACCTCCACATTTAGCTTTTTCCATCCCGACAGAGAGCATTTTCCCTTTCACCACATGTATTGTGCTCCTGAACAGCCAAGTTTCCAAGCACAGATATTGTACAATAGCGCATTGTACAGACACTCACAGTGCCCAAGCTGAATCTTATGATAAGCCTGTTGAAATCACTTGGCCTGGCCTGCAAGATGCAGCTGCTGAATGGCTCAGCTGCTGTCCAAGCAATGCCATCCACTCTTTAACTTTCTACTCAGGTGTGAGGACCTGGCTCACTGTCACACAGCATAGGGGCATCAAGGCTAAATAGGCTGTCCAAAGCCACTTGCTGCTGGACTGCATGTGCCGAGGCCTGGATCCACTCAACAAAAATTAGCATCTGGGTTTGGACTGAACAGGAGATTCACACATGCATACACACGCATCCGTTTGAGTGGAAGCCTATCTTCTAGCGACAGTAAATATGGACAGGTTCATAACTCTTAACGCTCCCCCTTTCCCCTCCTGCCGTCCACTAGATCTTCTGTCCTCCCTGTCGTTTCAGCTTCCTCAGTTCTGTATCACTTCCACCCCTCTCACTTCATCTCCACTGTCTGCATTTCCTCCCTTATTCCTTATTCCCTCTGGATGTCTCAGGGCCACTTTTCCCCCTCCTCTTCTCTTCCACTTTCCACTGTTTCATCCTCTCCCTCTCTCTTTTAGATTGATAGCTGCCTGCTCTGTGCACAAAAGGGAAGTGTTCCTGCTAGGACAGATTTATATGGGAGTCTGTGTGTGTGTGTGTGTGTGTGTGTGTGTGTTTGTGTGTGTGTGTGTGTGTGTGTGTGTCACGAATGGTAAAGAGAGAGAGAGAGTGCGAGCGCATGTGGGCATAAGGATTTATTTGGAATATTCTGTTTCTACAGACGATGGCTGGCAATGCAGACTCCAATGTCATACTGCTGACCAGCACTATAATTCACAGCTGCATGCCTCAGAGAGTGAGGGAGAGACAGAGAGGGAGAGGAAGACAGAGAAAGAATATAAGTTTGCTTCTACTGCTACCTTGGGAGTGAGAACTTTTTGGGAAGGTGAGGACATTTTGGCCAGTCCTCACATCCCTTTAAAAGGGCTGTTTGAAAAAAACAAAAGAACAAAAAAAACCAACGACCTAAAAATGTTTCTATTGACATTTTAAACACAGTGTTCCAGCTATGTTTAATGTTGTGGTTGTCATTTACTTTAGGCAGACATAGGCATCGTTGTTTTACCCGGATACAAATGCTACATAAATAAAATTGGGCTTTGGCCTCCTTCCAAGGGAAAATCACCTGAATTGTATCATTATATCAGATTTTTGTTAAAGGAGGGTTTCATTTGTCAATCATAATATACATTTTTGGATAACACATGAACAGAACGAACAGAACAGAGCTTCTGTTAAGTAAGGGAACACAGACATACAGCATAAACAAGGGCAGACAAATCATGCTTTGTGCATAGTTACCTAAAAACACACACAAACACACACACACTCAACCCCTCGTCAAAAAAGTCTGTTTCGAATATATAGTCCAGTACTATATATGAAAAATGTGTGTAGCTACCATGATATTAACCTCTGCTTCATGGAACCACGCATGATGAGTAAATATGAATGAGAACTCGAGGGGCACTGCATGTACACTGGCCAGTAACTTGTCAAAGCAGACCATGCCTTCTCTGTCTTTTTGGTTTAGAGAGGGACAATAATTTGTCAAATTACCATCACGATAATTTGAGCGAGTATGACAGTTGACAAGTAGCCTTGTCATAAGTGTCCTTGAAAAGTGCATCAGAGTTTGTTGCATAACTGCTGACCAGGTAGGCGACCACGTCCACTGTCAAAAGCACCAACAGTGGGCACAGGAGGATCAGAACTGGACCACAAAGAATTTAAAGGTGGCCTGGTCTAATGAATCATGTTTCCTTTTACATTACATAAAAGATGTAAAAGGGGCGTGTGCATTACTCACCTGAGGAACACATGGCACCAGGATCCACTATCGGAAGGATTCAAGGTAGCAGAGGCTAGAGCTGCTCGATTATGGCAAAAATGATAATCACGATTATTTTCACTGAAATTGAGATCTCGATTATTTGACGATATTTATTTAACCCTTTAAGACCTACCGTAGAACCAAGTCCGCCAGAGCTTAATATTTTTTTTTACATGCTGTAGTGCCATTTTTGGGAGCATTTCAAGTTGCTATACATCAATACAACTGTTATAGCCCATATTTTAATAATATGTATGCATTAAGTCCATAGTAATTACATTAATTGCAAAAAAGTGCAATAAACTACAAAAAAATTGAAAATTGATTTTGGTTTTTTTACACATATTTCTACTTGGGGAAATTTAAGAGGCTTATCCCTCAAAACTTTAAATACAAAAAAGTTGCAAAAAATAGTTTCCCACCACAGGAAATTTATTTTGAGTGTCTTCATAGTTTTATTTTGGAGATACAGCAATTTTTATATACTGCAGGAAAAACAAAAAACAATCCTATGATGCAAATTTGCAAAGAAAACAGCAGGTGCATCAAAATAAACTATTTCCAGCAGTGCAATTCGAGTTGTAAGCATCCCAGCAACTATTCAGAAAAGTATAGAGTCAAACATGACTTATAAAAACACCAGTATAGGCTTTTAAGGCCTACAAGTAAAAAAATACATTTACCGCCAAAATGACGTCACTTCCGGTTTCGGACAGGAAATGGCGGACATGCGATAGTTCGCGCTGAAGTCTGTTTCAATGTGGGAAGTGTTAAGAACAGCTGATCGGATCGGCAAAGCGAGTTTCTGGAGTATTATGTTTTTGTTGCTGCAAGCGCTTTTTATGCAGTTTTTGCAAAGCTTTATGTGGAAGGAAACCGTGACCGAGGACAAGCTGATGGCATAAGATGTAAGTACAACTCCTCTGGTTTCATATGGAAAACAAATTATTGCGCTAGCTTACGCGGTTCCGGTTCTACAGGGATTTAAAGGGTTAACAATAATAATGTATTGAATAATGACTTTAAAAAAATAATATAAAATAGTGTGCAAATACTGATAACAGTGCAAATGTTTGCAATATAAAAAATAAATGAAAAATGTAAACATCTATGTTTAGTGAACTTTGCAGTGTTGCTCTGTGGTGCAGCTACCACACTGTAGCAAAGTTTACACACTATGTCTACTTGATCCACGTCTGACTCAGCGAACCCATAATGTTTCCACACCACTGAAGTTTTTTTTACCTCTTTTTTCAACCAACGGCAGTCACTCTCCTCTCCAACGAACTTCTGCTTAGCTTTCCGAGCTTTCCGAGCTTCCCTTGGGTCCTCTTAATTGTTGTGATGCGTGTTCGAAATGCAGAGAGGTGCGCTCCATTTGCCACACGGAGCAGCGCGAGAGTAAAGCACGAGGGAGGGGCTAATAATCGGCTCAGTCATTTTTAATGATCGTTGAAAGCCCAGATCGTAATCGTGATTAAAATTCGATTAATTGAGCAGCCCTAGCAGAGGCAGTGTGATGCTTTGGACAATGTTCTGTTGGGAAACCTTGTGTCCTGCTATACATGTGGATGCTACTTTGACACTAAACATTGTTCCAGACAACGGACACATTTTCATGGAAACTATTGCCTGATCGATGTGGCCCGAGCCCTGCTACAAAAACAAAGGTTCAGGAATGGTTTGAGGACCACAACAACAAGTCTGAGGTCTTAAGATCTTAATCCAGTCGAGTATCTGTGGGATGTACAAAGAAGTCCAATCCATAGAGGACCCAAATCACATCTTACAAGACTCAAACTATCTGTTGCTAACATCTTGTTGCAGATACCGCAGCACACCTTCAGGGGTCAAGGCTGTTTTTACAGTAAAAAGAGGACCAAAAAGATATTATTCAGGTGGTCAGAATCTTATGTCTGATCAGTGTAAATTTAATCAGAAAACTGTCAAATCAAGAGAGTTGATCACCGTATTCCTATATACTCCAACCAAGCTTGTTTTTAGAGAGGAGGCACCCCTTGCTGTCAAAAGAAAGAGGGTGGGTTTAATGCACTTTCTAGAGTCTATAGTGCCAGGTAAGGTCAGGGAGGGGGCATAACTAATGCATAATGTCAACTAATGTCCCCATAAAAACTGTGTTCGTGTTAAGTGAGAGAGCAGCCTTAAAAGCTTGACACAACCCTCAGCTACAATGGCTGCTTCGTATGCCAGTGTGGATGTTTTGCACCATTACACTCATCCACCACTTCGTTCATACATCACGCGTTGCGTCCACTCCAAAGCCCAGCCTGAGGCACTCCCCTCCTTGTCACTCCTTAAGCCCTTTCTTTTCCTTTAAAGGCAGCCCATGAGAAACTACAGATAGACAGCGAACACTCTGTAGAGAACACTCCGAACACCCTTCTGAGATGAGCAAGGTCAGCTAACAGCATGTTTCAATCACTGGCGTTGTCTGTCTCTCTCTCTCCCCCACACTGTCTGTCTCTCTGTCACTCAATCTCAACATGTCAGCCTCTCTCTCCCCCCGCAGTCTTCCCCATTTCTGACCTGTCTGTCTTTCTCAGAAGCTGCACTATCCAGCCACCTATCATCCTCCCTTTGTTCCTCCCTCTTTCACTTGTTGCCCCCTGGTCCATCTCTGTCAAAGAGTGCGGCAGCTCAAGGTCTCCTCTTTCTTTCTCTTCAGGAGGATCGTTGCCTAACAGAGAGGTTGGCCTTCAAATGTGACAGGAGAGCCAAGAAGCACACATGCACACTTTTTTTTTTCTTCCTGACGCATCCCGCGCACACATCCACTCTCAGGCTGGTCTTATGAAGCTGCTTAGGCAGATTCTAGGGAGGAATTCAATTTGCTGGGAAGATGAGCGCTGCGATAAAGAAGAGAGAGAGGAGAGGAGGATGAAAGGACAGGAGGAGGAGAAGACCAGGGTTGTGGCTTCGGGGCTGATGGTCCACCATGATCCTGCTCTCTCTACTCTCCTCTTCACCTCTGAATTTTTATAGCACGGAGCAAATGTGCGGTGGAAATTAGCCCTTAAATGGCTTGTCCTTTAGAAACGGGCAAGAAAAAAAAAAGATTATTATTACACAGTGTTAAATAACCCTGAATTTTACTGCAACAGCTGTGGTTAGACGTGAAATCCTCTCTACGTGGGGTCAAGATTCTGCAAAACAGTAAGAGAACGGCTAAAAATGTTGGTTTCTTCGTGTGGAAAGTTTGACAGGTGGTCAGAAAAGCTCTTCACGATGCCATTGTGCATTCAGATGCAAGGAAACCCTGTGGCGCTAGTGTACATCGCAGCTTCGGCACGAGAAAATGAGAACGCTGGGATGAAACAAAGCTGAGGATTTCATTTCTGCCTGCTTAATTATTGCATATGAGTGTGTGAGTGCATTTACAGTGCTGGTGTGCATGTGTGTGTGAGTGTGTCAGGTCAGAATTAGGGTTCGCTCACTCCAGAAAAATCACTTTATCTTCATAGAGCTGAACCCCTACTGTGAGACAGGGCCGGCAGAGCTGACTATAGTCTATGAATACTGATTTACTGGTAGGCTATATTGCTCTCTCTCTCTCTCTCTCTCTCTCTCTCTCTCTCTCTCACACACACACACACACACACACACACACACACACACACACACACACACACACACACAGACCCACCCTTTGCCATGCCTTTTTGACGCATGAGGGGAAGAAATAACTAAATCAGTCTCTTTTTTTAAGAGTAATTTTTGTATGCATATGTAGGTACAAGCTGCATGGGTAAGCATTTTTTCCCCTTCACGGCAACAGCAGTCTATTTGATTACGGGGTGCGAATGAGTTCTATTCCTTTTTAATCTAATAAGTCTGCCTGCGCTTGTTTCAACAGGCATTTAAAAGCACTTAATTGGACTGACAGTGTGTGAGGCGAGAGGAAGAATTATGAGTTGAGTTTTTGGCATGTTGCTACGAGTCGGAAAAAGGTCGAAAAAAGGGGCTAATTAATTGAACAACATAACGTGAAAGGGCTGAGAAATGAGATATGATCCCTCCCGTCAAGCGACTCGGGTGAAAACACACGTGTGTAACCGAATTTTGAAACTACAAAACTTAAGGTTTGTCACTGATGAGCCCGTACCTCACAAAGCTTAAAGACATTAGCATTAGTGCAACTCAGGAAGACTAGACAGCCTCTCACTGACAGTCAGCGAGGAGCGCATATTGCGCTAATGAGCGAAAACAGGGATCAACACACTGGATAACAGCCAGCGTATGATTAGAGTTACATCATTAAGCAAACTCCCATAGGAGCCCCGATTTTTAAATGGTCCATCAAAACTGAAACATCCAGACAATGTGAGAACGAGCTAAAATGGTGGAATAAGGCAAAACCAACAGTAAATTCTACAGAGCGCTCGAGGTGAGTGAACCTCACAAGAGTGAGGTGAATATCAGGTGAGCTGCGGCTCTGACCCGAAAGCTGATGAACTGGGTTATAATATAATTCTCCCTCGTGGCCTACTGGACTTTTTAAAATCATTTTCACGTTCCTCCTGGTGAATGATGTTGACAGCACTGATCCCACACGTAAAAATCCAACACGTTTAAAATCATTTTAATGAGAACGACGAGCAGCAGCTGGATCAAAAGGCAAACGATTAGACTCATTAAACGCCACACACTGTAGGATTTTATCTCCTAAATGTCAACAGCGGCCGGCTGTGGTCCCATCAGTTTGGAGGCCCAAATCACACCCAGAATCATGACGGCCCCAGACAGCTACAGACATATTCACACAATCTTAAGAGAAAACTAACCGAGGGAATGTAGTGACCAAAGAAGATGACAGTTAAGCAGAAAACACCTGCTGTCTTTGATGATGATGAAATCAAAGTGGCTCTGACGCTAATCCATGGGGCTGGAGCTCACCCACTGATCCCAGCAGGCTTTAGCTGAACTATAAGATGGAGAGTACACAGGGAGCTGAGCGCCCACAGACAAGAAGTACTACTCCTGGACATAAAACAGCAGAGAAGCGTGCACAAGAGAGGAAAATGTTTCCCCTGCTTCATCTGCTGTAAGATGGAGCAGAGCATTCAGGATGTGAGTGAGGAACTTTGATCAGGAGTTTAACTCGTGACTTTTCAAGTTGGCAGCCGCTTTAATTGACTACTGAATGTCAAACTGCCTACAAGAACAAAGCATCTCTCACTGAAGACATAACATTCTCCCTAACCTCTCTTTCTGCAAAAGACAGCCAATCACGACTCCCTCCCCCAAGCCCCTTTCTTGCCTGCTCCAATCATGTTTTTCTACAAGCTTTGACTGATAGCTGTCTGTGAAGAGCTGGCAGATGACTGACTGATCCTGATGTGCTGATTGGCAGATGTCAGACCAGCAGGCACGATGCAGATGCCAACACGTGCACGTACACATACACATGCAATGGCATACGAGTCGAGGAACAGTCGAGTCTCGAGTTCAAAGTCGACGCGCTTGACTTTGCTTGTGAGAGTGTTTGCTCCTCGGTGTCAAAGCCACTAATAGCATGATGTGCTGAGAGGTACAACCTCT
Source organism: Haplochromis burtoni (assembly GCF_018398535.1). Classification (NCBI taxonomy): domain Eukaryota; kingdom Metazoa; phylum Chordata; class Actinopteri; order Cichliformes; family Cichlidae; genus Haplochromis; species Haplochromis burtoni. The sequence goes on from NW_024582483.1 coordinate 711,040, forward strand.
ACAACAAAAGCATGTCAAGGAGAACGATTCAAAGTTGAGATTTTTCTGTCTGGTTTCACTAATGATGCTGGTACAGTGGCTGGTGAAGGGAAGGCAATGCGCAGACTGCATCGGCTTTGGTTATATGCGAGTTTGATTTGTGCCCATTTAGTGATTGGCCATTGTGTAACTCTGTTTCTCATAATCAAGACTGTTGTGTTAACCAAAACTGCGCCTGAGCAGTCGATTACAAAATGTCAGTTTATTGCTTTTTGTGGCATTTAATAATGTCAGCGTAAGCATGTGAGTATATGCCCATGCATTTGTATGCATATGTCTCTATAGGACAACCAGCTGAAATGTCAGCTCTGAACACAGTGCACTGTAATTGAAAGAGACTGTTCTGTGCAAACAGCTACTTTGGTACAGAAGAAAAGGCACCTTACGCCACTGGAAGTACGAGTGGATGTACGCACTCTCAACCTCGCATGCATGGGGTCATGCAGATCCATGTGGGGGCGGCTGGGGGGGGGTAATAAATGGGGCAGAAAAGATGCAGCATAGAAGTGGGAGGTGGAGCGGTGGTGTGTTGGGGGAAAGGGGTGGGGTTGGAGGGGTTAGGGTAATCAGGTGGAAGAGACTATGATCAGTGACATTTAAGAGGTGGGCCACGCTGCAGGGCACATCTGCTAAGACACACACGCACCAAAACACACACATACACAAACAACTGTCAGCTCCTATTTTCTGATGAGCAGACAGGCGGACAGGAGGAGCAAGGAGGTGAATGGGAGCGTTGGGAGGGAGTGAAATAAATACCTCCCACAGAGACAGCAGCATCCTCTTTCTCTCTGAAGAAAGTTGAGCACACAAGGAACCGTGAAAACACCTCAGTCCTTTTGAATCACACAAAAAATAGCACAGATGATAATTATTCCTTTGTTTCTGCAATTTTTCTTTTATCCCCGGGCCTCACTCTCCCCCTACTGTTTCCTCAGCACTTTACACCCCCTCATTAAAAACATTTGTTTTTCTGCAGGTGGAAAGCAAACTCTTATTTACAGACAATAACAATCAATCAGACTCAACTGCCAAAGGAAGACGACGTGGAGTGGTGTGTGCACCACTTGTACCACCATGGTATAAGTGCTATATAATGGAGTCACGAGTGGACGTAAAACCAGTTTGTTCCTGAAACTGTCCGACACGATCACCGCATCACCTTCCCATCACCGCCACCGGGCTTCACGCACACACTTGACCCAAATCTACATTGATATTGAGAGATTTTCACAAACGCGACTGCATTCAGACATGTGATAGTCTGACAACATGACTCCAGGCTTCATCTCTCTCACCCCACACATCACACTTTGATACACACACACCTCCAAACACACACACACACACACAGAATAGGAAAGAGAACCTAAAAAAGGTAACTTCAGGTCTTCAGAGAAAATAAAGCACTGAAAATCACACGAAACTTCTTCCATTCTTGCTTCTCCCAATCGTATTGTTCTGTTTTAATATCCTTTTCTCTCGTCTTCAGAGGAGGCCCCTCTTCTTTCATACATTTTCATCTGTTCCTCCTCTAGTTCCTCTGGTTCTCTTTGGTGTGTACGTGTGATGCATGTGGCCAAACATCCTCCGCTCACCTGCCTATGCTAGCCATCATCCTGTCTGACAGCTGCCACTGTCCTGACCTTGGGCAATGTGGGCTACATGGTTTTTGAAGTGATTGACGAATTGTATCCTTTCATTCATTATTGAAGGCGGAGATCAAAACCACAGCACCTGGGATATCACCGTGACAGCCCGGCAGACCAGACAGAGGTAAAGAGGGGAGGGAGCAGGAGGAGGACGAGAGAGAGGGAGAAGGTCATCTAAGCAAAGAAGTGCAGGTGAGAAGTAAGGGGTGAGGGAGGCGAAAGTTGCAGGGAGCTGGGCAGAAGAAAGGCCTGGCATCTTAAACAGCAGCATAATATTTTTGTTTCACTCTGCACCCTCTTCTTTGATTCAACCTTTACAGCAGAGATCTTGTCCCTGTGTGTGTGTGTGTGTGTGTGTGTGTGTGTGTGTGTGTGTG
>NW_024582483.1:713127-721532 GCF_018398535.1 Haplochromis burtoni
TGTGTGTGTGTGTGTGTGTGTGTGTGTGTGTGTGTGTGTGTGTGGACCCTTGCTCACCAAACATGTAACAACTAAAGAAAAATATTAAGTGCAAAAGTGTGTAACACTTTTTTTCCTTTTAATTGTTTTGTAGTCATGCAAGCCTAAAGACCATTTGGCAACTCTTTGGAAACCACTGGTTGCTAGGGAAATTCCTTAACCGGTTGCCTGCTGTTGGGTAGAAATTGTTTGCGTCGAAGTACATACTTCTGCACCAAAAACCTTGTGAGGTTGCTTTGGTAAGTAGCAGATAGCAGCAGTCACTTGCAGTTTATAAACTATGAGTGACAGTAGAAATCTGCTAGAGACCAAAGCAATCCCAAGGAGGTTTTTAGTGTAGCACGCTGTTTGTGACTGATTTCACCCAGCGACTGCCAGCAAACACTCACCAACCAGAATGCACATTTTTCCCTTAGTGACTGGAGATTGCTCAGGAGCTGCAGACCAGTCTCTACACCTGTGTAACTAAGATCTAACTTATTTAAAACTCTGCAAACCATTCATCTTTCTTTCAAGTGAAAGGTCACTAGAGGAAAAAAGATCATATTCAGAAAGTGTCTTATCTTTGAATTCTGAGCTGATCATCTAAATATTTTAGGATACTGGCTACTTTGAAATGCCATCCTAAAAACCTGGCAGTTTAACACCTATTCCAGATTTAATATATGATTTTAACCATTCTTCATTACTGCTTTATGACCTCTAAGAATTATCGATGACCCTAACCACGCTAACGAGACATCATGGTGTAAATGATGTGCAGAGACGTGAAAGAAATCCAGGGAGTAGGTGAGTTTAAAATAGGCTGCCAGATGACTCTGTGCAGGTGTGACTAATTTGTAACTGTGTAATATTTTCCAACACCGAAAGTGAAATAACAAAGCGTGCCCTCACACCTGAAAAGTCAAAAGCGCGTCTGACGTCAACCCGAAAGGTTGCAAACTAATTCCTTCTGGAAACCGCCAGCCTCAGAGCCAGAGATGAGTAATTTACTCTTGTGCCAAAAAAGAAATTTAGGCATGACCGGCAGCGGGTCTCCAGCGTCCATCCTCAACACCCGCACTGAACTTTGCGCCACAGTCAACACTGCTTCATCTCACTTTCCAGACTTTCTATCAAATCTGCCTTCATCGGTCTCCACCTCTAGCCTCTTTTCATCTCTACACAGCAGCATCGATTTTGAGCTGGACTGAAGCATAGCTCTCTATTCTAAAGGACTACATGTTATGTCCTCTGGCAATGCCATTTAAACGTCACCTGAGTGGGCGTTGGGGAAAAAAAAGAAAAGAAAATGAAAGGAAAGAAAAAAGATCTTCGAGTTTCACTTTTCCAACCTGCTTTTCTGACAAACTCATTCACTGTCTTTGACCCGCTGCCCTGTTTCTCACACATTTTAGCTAATTCGTTGTTGTTAGGTACGTGGGAGGTGTTTCGTGATGTGTGTGTGCCCGCTTTCTGCGTTTATGTCTGTGTGACTCCATACGCTCTGCAAATTCAAGAATGTGTGTGAAAGTGATGTTTACTTCCTCCTTTCCACAGCGACAACATCTGCCACCAACTGCAACACACACCATGTCTTCCTCGTCTCCCTCGTTCTCCCAGCTTTCTTCCCTCCTTCCCTCCCTCTTCCTCCCCAGACAAGGGCAGCTTAGTGACACGCCATTTGAAGGGCAGACTGCGTCTAGGTAAACACTCTTCTTACATTCTTACAGACTCAAATTAATTCAATAACACTGGCAAATGTCCTTGCCAAGATACGATATGACTTTCTGTTCTGAGTGTTTACTTACTTCCACATTCTTACACATATGCGAGAGCTTAAACATAACCACAGTTGGACACAAAAGGTCAGACACAAACCTATCTGAGCACAGATGTTTCCAGTAATAGCAAACAAATGCACTGATAATGACTAAGAAAGCGCAGACGGAGAGGTTTGAGGCATATGTGCTCATTGTTTGCCGGATAATTCAGTGTTTAGCGAGTAGAGTGGAGTATTTTTAGATGTCTTCTGGGTAGAAATTTAAGAGATGCTCGTGAGCATAGTCTTAGGAGATGGTTGTTCAAAATAACTTTAATCATTTTGCTGTCTCAAACTCTCTTTGAGACGAACTTGAGTTGCTCTTGTTTGCAGAGACACTTATTTTTCACCAAAAGAGTCTTAAACAGCAGTCGCCATCCCAGTTTAACGAGCAGGGTGGTGAGCGAGTCAGTCACTGCTCACTCCTAGTTTGAAACAAATAAAAGTTATGGATGGCTGAAGTATGTTAGTCACAGTGTTAGTTTGGGGAATCACTAAGAAATTTACAATATGCTGCCCAAGACAACAATGATACTGTAGCAAAGGGATTGTGAGATACTCAACAGTAATAGACAATCATGAACAGTTTGATTTTTTTCACCTTGAGATGAAAAAAATCTCTAAAATATAGTCAAGAAGTCATGAGCCAGTGACTCTGACACGGCAGTATTGGAAATCCATTTCGACTGTCTGCATTTAGACCCCCGTCATGCAGGCCTAGAGACTGATTGGAGACTCCCTGGCAACCAGCGGTTACTGGGGAAAAATGTGTACGTCTGGTTGGTGAGTGGTGGCTGGAGGTGTTGCACTTAGACAGCAACCATTTGCTAACTGACTGGGGAATACACATTGTTCCCATATTTTCTCCTCATCAGATGGTCCCAGAGTGTTTAACTCGTCTCTAGGTCCTTGTGATTCAGGTCTTAAGTAAAACTAGTACAGATATTAGGTGCCAGTGTATTGATAACATATTCCATTACAGTACATTGACATTTCACAAGTTTCCACCGGAGATTGTGGATCTTTCAGTACTGGACTCGAAAGAAAAACAAAAATAATATGTACATCCTCATTGTGAAGGACAGGACAGCAGTCTTTGACACATAATGGAAAGAGACAAGCCAGCTCATTCAAACTCTGCATAACCTGACTTCATGTATGGGTGGATGCACACTGTGTTGTTATTTGTGCGTCTGTCAGTGTATGACTTAGTGAATCACTGGATTAAATTAAGACTGATTACAGAATGAGCAGGGGAGGTGCTCAGTTGGTGCACATCAGTTTTTAACACTATTAGAAATGTAATTTGTACTTAGGCCAAAGTTGTAGTTTAATTAAAGTATATAGAAATCATAGTTGGTTATGTATCTTGTTTAAGAAATGCATAACATTAGATTTTACCATCAATATGGAGTCTTATTGGCTTATTCTTACAGCAATAGCTAAAAAAAAACCTCAAATATTGACATAGTCAATAAAAAAGACAAAAGAAAGAAGTGTAAAATGAAAAAGAAATATTTACATTAGGACAAATGGTCTCATGCATGGCGTGTGGAGTCATTGTATGATTTATACACATGTTTTTAGTTATTACTAAATACTCCAGCATCGGCACTACTTTGTGTTTGAGCTCTAAATGTTGGCTGGCCAATTGACCAGGACCTTATGAGCAATACAGCAAGGCCGACTTAACTCACTGTTTTGTGAGTGTACACATCAGATATGTTTTATGAAATTCCCACAGTGTATTAGATACTTCCCCGGCTTGATCTTGCCCATCACCCAAATTCCATCTAGGCAAATCCTGCCAGTACTTAGACAAAAAGGCACGGAGAACAGGTTCCCCATGCAGAAAAGAGCTGTAGCTAGGAGCCGAGAACATACGAAGGAGATTTAAAAAAAAAAAAGCCCAATTATTAAAGCTTCCCCCTGTGGATTACGACAGATACCACACCTCCTTTTTCAAATACTCGTGTTACGGCTGAGGGACGAGACAGTGAAAGAGAGAGATGTTTGAAAACTTCAAAGCTAGTCAGGGATTCAAAGTTCAGAGTTTCATCTCCCCGAGTCCTCTTGCAATTTGTAAGTCAATGCAGTGCGTGTGTATGTGTGTGAGACTGTGTGCACCCAGTCATAAGCGTGTGAGTGTTTGCAGAAAGAGCAAAGATTGTGCAGGTAGCTTGCACTTCATCTACGAGCTTACTAATGTTAAAAGTTGTTACAGAAAATAGAAATATAGAGACATGACAAGCAGTCATTCATATTGGCACTCTTCCAGCTCAGCTGAGCTCCAGATAAAAAGGACAAGTGATTTCAGGTGAGTACACACACCGCTGCTCACCTTACTCGCTCTCTTTCCCTCTCACTCCATTTAAAGCCCTCTTGCATTTCTTCGATTTCTCCTCCTCTTCGAGCCCTACCCTCCCTTTTCTCTTTGATTCTGCTCCCTAGCACGCTGCCCCATCGTCTCCATCTCACCCTCTCCCTCCCCTCTGTCTCATTCTTTTCGCTCCCATGCTGTCACTTAGCATTGCGGCCGATGATTGAGCGGCCCATCACGGCCCCCACGCAGTCAGCACTTTTATTCATTCACTCCTTCATTTCAATCTTCCCACCTCTCTTGATTTCTTTCCTTTTATTATCTCTATCTGCTTTTATGGATATGATGACAAATGTTGAGCGCAAAGAAATATGCCGACATGCGCAGCGCAGGTGCAAAGGCATCAACAAGTGCGCTGCTGTTCCTTGGTAGCAAATGCTTAACATCCACAGACACAGCTGATCAATCAGCGTGTACAGAGAAGAAATTGGCGTAGGTCAGGACCTGCTTTTCCTTTACTCTACTGATGAGATAAACAATCATCCTCTCTCTCTCTCCATCTCCCCCTCTCTCGCTCTCCGTAGCGGTGACAGCACGCGCCTGAATTAAACGTGACACTCTTGTTAATCCACATTCAGTCAGCCACTGCATCTCCTGAGCACGCCAATCCAGGTACACAGACCTGAGCCAGGAGAGCTCATGAATAGCTAATGGAAAAGACACAACAACGTTCCGACTCTCAGAAAATGGTCTGTACGCCATCAGCCTCACTACTGGCTACAGGTCTTGGAGAGAAGAGGGAGAGATTGATCAAACCTAAAAGGGTGAAAGAGTGAATGCGATACGTCTTCGGTAGAAAGCCTAAGTGAGAGACTGTGCGTGTGTGTGTGTGTGTGTTTTTGTGCGAGAAAGAGAAGCAATTTGCAAATGTGTAAGAGAAAGAGAAGAAGAGAAATGAAAGATATTATATGAAGTTATTGGAAAGCAGAAGAAAAGGCCATTTCAAACACAGAACATCTGCCAGTCTGTCTCAAATCCTTTTTGGCACTCATGATAAACATATATGATAACCAAACACATGAAAAAGTACTCACTTTCAGAGAAACACAAGTACTCCACAAGCGCTCTGTGGTTTGTGTGTAAGACCAGCAATGATCTCTTAGCTTATAGGGGAAATGTGTGGCCTAAGAACAGTGTCACCTGAAGCCATCTGTCATAATCACTTGCCTCCTTTTGCTAATCTCACCTTCTTTGTAGCTCTTTTTCTGCAGCCTACATGGAGCCCGTACGGCAGGAGTAAAACATGTCCAGCAGTGCTTGAGTAGACAAAAAAACTCAACTGGAATCATGGAACAGGGAGATCTGCATATTATTTCTAGATTAACTAAATCAACCGCAGTACACTGAGTGCACTCTACCTGCTATCTTTATTAGCCTAAATAAATCATAGATAACCATAAAAGCTTCTATTTGCAGCATATGAAATCTTTTTAGCATCATTATTTTCTAATGAAAAGATAACAGACTCAGAGCCAGCCAGCCTGCACTTCCCCATACTCTTATGGTTTCCAGAAATAGAACTATATTGACTGGTGATCCCAGCACAAGAGCTACTCAAGAACATTGCTAAAGAACTCATGTCTGGAGAAATAAATCAGACAATTCATCAGTTCACACTCATTGTCGCACGTTTGGTCGTACAATTTTACATTCTGATGAAAGTCGAGACTTCACATGAAGCTCAGTGCCGGTGCAACTGCTGCTAGTGGTGCTCAGTGAAGCCATCGATGTTGCCTCTGCGTGAGCCCGCCTTTACAAAATGATTATTAGATCAAACGCATTTAGTGCGACCATTATCAGAGTTTGCACATCACAAAGTCTCAAGCTGAACACAAAAAGTTAGAAAAATCCTAACACACATGAGCAAGCTAGCCATTTTTAGGGACTACGTCATGGTCTGTGATCAAAACAACATGTTTTTCCACAGGTAGTCTGTTCCTCTGACAACAAAGCATAAATGGCTTATTCGTGGAAGGCTATTTATGTGGCACTTTTCTCCTTATGAATGTAGTGCCAGCGACTCTCCAGCCAGTGACATGTGAGTCAGATAAGAGCATATCCATCCAGCAGTCCAGAATTTTCCATTCGTTGGTCGAGACGTCAGCTCGGGCACAGATTTAACGGGCCTCATTGACTAAATAAAAACAAGGCAATTTGACGAGAGAAGTCAATGCGTGTTTATGAAAGAGTCTTCCAAGAGGTAGTTATAACTAGCAGGAACTTGGATCTATAAAGACAAACAATAACAAATTGCCAGCTGTGCAACAGAGTGACACTCGTTTTGTTAAACAGTGACAGTGACACATCAACACGCACAAGGAGGTGATTTTTTTTTTTTTTAAGTGATGAGGTATTTTAAGTAAATCAGCATCTGAGGGTTGTGTGAGTGAGACGGTAATAAATGGTAGATGCTTATTCAAGGGAGACGGCAAACATACACAATGGCAGCACAAGCAGTGCTACAACTGGTACCATTACTGGGGCCTCTTTGCATACAAACTCTAAATATCACTTTGATAAAGTCTGGGTCTAATTAATCAAGCTAATCAGCAGGGGGGCTGGCAGCTAGTCCTCCCTTCTCTGCAGTCTCTCTCCCAGGCTGGGGCTCTGCAGCAATCTACTCACTGTAGAGAGAGAGAGAGAGAGAGACTAAAGGCTCTGGATGTTTTCTTGCATATTAAAAACTTCTCTACTACAAGTGAAGCGAAACTGAGAACATTGTAGAAAAATACTTTTAATTTTTACTTTATGCATTATGTAGATGTTGTAGATGGCACTGCAGAAGAATGACTGAACATGGCTCAGATTTCTTTTAGCCTTTCAATTAGTTTCTATAAGAAAAGGCTGCTCAAGTTCAAAAATCCACTTCACAAAAATAATGCAGGACCAGGCCTTGTGCAAAATTTTGGCACTTGAGCAAAAGCACAAAGCCATGAAAATATACCACAGCTATTGTACTACTTGTCTTGTCTTTTTTAAAATATTTATGTGAAATAAATCACGTGTCGCAAAGACTTTACTGGCACTTTTAATACTTTTCACTACAGATTTTTAGTGATAAAAATCTTCTGTATAGTTACTTATTTTTAGAGCCTGCCTTGAAGGATTACATTGTAATATTCCATCCACTTTTAAGCAAGACAGCACAATGAACAAAAAACTGATGCTTTATTCATTTCAAATGCATACTGCTTTATTTCAAAGTAAATAAGGAAGGCTTTTATAGCATTATGTAATCATGGTCAATCTTTTTTGTGTGTGTCATGCCTTCAAAATAATCTAAAATAACTTTTTTACGAGTCCTGAATGCTGAATAATGGATCCGGAAAATTCACATAATCACATCACTTAGTCCATGACTGTAAAATGTAGTGATACAAAAAGAGCTGCATAATTACTGTCATTTCAGTCCCCTGTGGTATACATACCGCAGTGCAATTTGGAATAGTGATGGACAGGGTAGTTTCACTTTGATCTGCTTAATATGTGTAAGCTGGAGGGCGTGAAAGTGAAGCAGCAGTTCAAATAATAACAGAAGATTTCTGATATGAAGTAAAGTGAACCTCTCCTCATACGACCCCTGACTATGAACTACATTATGCTGCTAAAAGCACTACACATGGTTGCAATGCACATGGCTGTAGTCTTTTCTCAGAGGTCAAACATGACCAAATGTTTCATTAAAAAAAGATTACGCTGTTACACGTGTAAAATGATGAGGGGAAAAGAAAAACACACCACGCAGCAGCACTTTCTCTCTTAAAAAGACTCGATGACGAGTCACACCACCTCGGCACTGCTAAAACTTTTAGCAAACCTTCACGTCTGCTCGGATCCTTTCAGCAGATGGTGGCATATACAACAGGAATGTCACAATCAGTCTCTCTGTGTGGGTGCTAAAGGCATAACTATGGTGACAGGGACAATGTTTCCATCCTGCAAGAACCAGACAAATTCAGCAGCTCCTCAAATAATTTCCTTAGCAAGATTTACACAATTTCAACCTGCTATTCATTCACGTACAGATTACTGAAAGACGGTATGTCAAAGAGAGACAAAGGTTTGGTATATTTCAGAGAGTGAGAGGGGTGTAACTCTATAACTAGCTAGGTGCTATCTGCATATGAGTGGCTTCTCTGAAATAATGTTTAGACATCCATATATATATATATATATATATATATA
>NW_024582483.1:722013-733914 GCF_018398535.1 Haplochromis burtoni
TATATATATATATATATATATATATATATATAAGTCATCTTTCCCTGGATATCTGCAAATGGAAAAAGGAAAGTAATGTTACAATCCATTGCAATCAGGTGCTAACAGAGCAGCTGCACAACAACTGGAGCATTGTGAGCATTGTGGATACATCTCAGTTTGGTCTAAATGCAGTCTGCATGCTAAAGGGAGATAGTACCAAAGTAAGTAGAGCCTATACAGCACAGAGCTGGGGTGGGTACAAAGGGTGTGTGTATTTGGTTAAAAATTATATTTATATAAATTCACTGGTTATTGGAAATATGTGAAAAGGAGGAAAATGTGGAAGCAGGGAAAATAAAAAAATCAATTTAGAAAACACACTACACACACAACACACACACACACACACACACCAATCTTCATTGGTTTTATTAGAGACACGGCTAAGCGTTTTGCATTTTGCATAATTTTAAAAAAGTTTAAATTTATTCAGAAGCCTATTGAACAGCAGAAATTAGGCTTTCTTTTCGGAAGTAAGTAAAAGGAAAGAAAACAGTGGCCGACAGCGCTGTAAACAATGATAGACTTGTGCGTAACAAGCAAGCGAATAATGCAGAAAACAGATTTTTAGACGGGAAACTGTTCTTGAAGTACACTGAGAGAGAGAGAGAAAGAGAGAGAGAGCTGTTCATGAAGCGTGGTGGAGGCAAAACAGCAAAAGTCAGAGGGAGTCCATGACGATGTTTATGTGAAGCGTAGTTTGGATCTTCTTTTGCTGCTGGTTCGGTCAATATTGTTTGGAGAGAGATAAAACTAACAGCTTTGGAATCAGCGCAAAAAGGGCCTAAACACAAAGCGCGGACCCGCCGAAACATCAGAATCAGCGAGCCGTCGGCTTTCAGCCCTGACCGTGTCCGTGCTGTCGGGTGAGAAATGCGACATCTCACTGATTCTGATCCGCGGGTTCGCGCTTTGTGTTTACGTCTTTGTGCAGAATCCGTGTTCCTGCTCTCATTTACTGTTTTAGCTGTTTGGTGGTTCTTGAAATTTTGTGAGGTTTCACCTGAGATTCTGGCGTTTCGGGCAAAATAAATTAATATTAAAAAAATCTGGATTTTAATGAATCGATATCACGTTATCCAAGCTAGAATCGATTTTAATCAATAAATCGATTATCAAAACCCACCCTTAATTGTTAATACATGAGGAAAAATGTGGAGCTTGGTGAGTCACACCTTTGTACATTTAGATGGGATAGTAAATTATACTATGTGAAATAATGTTAAATAAGTTGTTCTTGAGCAGTCAAACTTATTAAGCGCTCAGCTCTCTGCATGTGATTTAGATCACAGGTATTTGGTTCTGGTTGTGACTTTGCAGGAAAGGACCCATGAATGACTCTGCTGTGGCATCACTTCCTTTAAGCTGAGACACATCGTGTTTGTTAAAGAGTCTGCCAGTGCCTAAGAGAGGCAGCTAAGAAACCAGCAGCAAATATTGATTATTTCAATTTCAGCACAGTGGTGCAGTGAATAGCCCTGTCACCTCACGGCAGGAAGGTCCTGTATTGAAATCCACCAGCCAGCTGGGCCCTGTCGGCGTAGAGTTTTGCATGCTCACTCTGTGGTTAACTGGTGATTTTAAATGGGCGTCGGCATGAATGTGAGGGTGAATGGCTGTCTCTCTGTGTCAGCCCTGCAACAAACAGGTGATCTGCAATCAGTTTATTTGAATTGCAGCAGTTAGTATAATTATAAAAAGTTAAGTGAGATAATTCATGTTTATAAGGATTCATCTTTAATGTAGCTTAGCTCGTAGTTTGGCATCATACAGGAATTAAGGAGTTGTAAGTAAAGTTCCCTCCAGCACCCCGGATCAAATAGACCACTAGACTTGGAGGGAGTGTTTGATATATTATGTGAGGAGCGAGAAGAATACATGTATTACATGATGCAGAATATCTCGCGTTGACTGCCTAAATTCGCTACTAGGCTTTGCCACACATTTGTCAGAATACTTCTATTGATCTGTAAATGTTTGAGAATAAACTTGTACATCAGACCTAAGAATATTGAAATATATTTCACAGATTTCTTTTGAACGCTGGCTGTAGTGTAAAAAAAACAAACATTGTAGAGAGTGAAATAATATAAGGATTAGAGCAGTCGTAGGCAGCACTCCTGTGGTCACCACAGGATAAGATGGCCAGCGGTGCTGTGACCTACGCTCAGCAGGTCCCTGAGCAGCAATATCCCCTGGCCGCCCCTCGGGACGGCCGGGCAAAGACGGGTAATAAGCTGCAATCTTACCGTGAATGCTGGTGTGCAGGGCAAGACAGAGATAGATGGTACAGTTGAAATATGTCTTGGAAAAACGCACACACGAACACAAACCCACACGCACACAAACACACCAAGACACCTTGTGGACTGCGCACACAAGCACAATTTGTTAAAGCTGTACTGCGAGGATGTACTGCTGAGTACAGCCTAATTGGAACATTCATTACTGTTACACTGAATTACAGCATTGTGCCTGATTCCACTGTATTGATCCTTGAAATGTGTTCGAGGTTGTGTGCACACCCACAGGTCGTGTGTGTGTGTATTCCACGCACGTTTTTATGGCCACATCGCAATCGCTAAACAGATACTTCTCAGTCCTTTGATCTGACTCTTGACTTTGACCTTTTAGACTGCTTTCAATCAGCTCCTCTGACTGGCTGACAGACAAAGCCACTGATCGGAGTCTCTCTCTCACACACCCCCTTATACATATATGAACACACACATGCTTAGTGACAGGCCCTGTCTCCAGCTGACAGGGTTTTATATCAGCAGAGACATCAAACCACCCACACCCAGCATCCCTCCCGCCTGACCCTACGACCATGCCATGATGAGGGATGGGACAGTCTGCTCTGTGACAGTTCCACTCATGCAGTGACATACGTACACACACAGCAATTGAACACAAATGATAAGGCTCCAGTTAATGTATGCCTGCGTCGTGTGCATGTGTGTGTGCATATCACAGGAAAACATGCCTCAACTTGTGTGTGTGTGTGTGTGTGTGTGGCAGCCTCTTAACTGAAGGCTTTGTAAAACTCTTGTTCATCATAACTGTGATGTTCTAGCCCGAGGGCTTAGCGGCATAAAGCAATTTCCCTCTCGTTACACCAGGCGTATATTAACCTCCAGAAACTGTCACACACACAAATACAGACCCACACACGCACATGCACTGCTCTCTTGCCATTTATCTGTCGTGTCAAGTTTAGCAGGGACTATTCTCTTGAGTAGGTTATTTATAATATGGCTGTGTACTTCCTTACCAGCTTGCTAGTCTACTGAGTAAAAGCTGTCTCCCACTGTAGGCTTTGTGACGGCTGCTCCTGAACAGTTTGGGAATGCTAAGTCAGACTGACTTGAGAGGTAGTCAGAGGCAGAGTCAAACCACCTCTCTGGGCTGTCACGACTACCTCTGCAGGTTTGCTGTGCCCATCCAAATTAATGAAAAATTACTGCATGAGTCAGTGGAATGTAAAACATCGGTGCAGGTAGTGCTGTGCCTCCATGATAATAGCTTTAAAACTGAATGAAAAAATGAATACATGGCTGTGCTAATAAAATGAGTGCTATGCACTCCAATATCCTCAGCTTATTAGGAGAACAAGTACAGGCAGCGAAAGCAATGCAAAGCAGCCTTACTAAAATCTAAATAACAGGGAAAATGTTTCCGTCCTAACACCAGCTGGTTTTAAATGATAGCCTCTCTCTAAAGCTAAGATAAATAAAGGCCTAACATAATGATCACATTTTATATTAAAGTTAAAGAAATTCTGATTTCGTTTTCTTGTTTTACACACAATTTGGATTGAGTGAAGAGACCTTCATTCGACCCACTGCCAGTTTTAGTTAAAGAGGTCTAGTATACCCTGGACTGTGACTGCTTCAAATCAGTTCACTACAGCTGCAAAACCAGTTTATATGTGCAAATTCATGCCATCCACACTTTCATGAAGAACTGCTCTCATTTATACACTTGCCCTTTTTTATCCGTCTCAGCACGTGTTGCCTTTATCCACCCCCCAGGAACTATGAAGAAGAGTTTATCTAATTCCAGCTAACATATACCCTTCCACAATGCCCACTTCTCCTGCCTTTTACCTTGGCTTTCTTAGTCACTCTTGCATCTAACATTATCTGTCTTCAGAGGGTTTTCTTCTTTTGTATTTATCTCCATCATTACTCAGCATCACCCGTTTCATTCCCCCACCGTCTTCCTCCTGTCCATCATGTGTCTTTTCTTTTACTATCAGCTTGTTAGGTCTGACATAGTGATTCATTTCCAGGTCCACCCGCTCTTTCCATTCCCATAAGCAAAAGAACAACAACAACAAAAACTAAACACACTGACACACTGCTAAAAGTTACTACAAATTCATTTAACTCCAATAAAGTAAACAGTGCCACCCTGATAAAAAGAGTTTGCACTAGGCTAGGTTAACATTTGACAACAATATGCTACACACACACGCGTTTTGTTTTTAAAATTGCATCTTACTTGTTGCTTTTATATAAAACCTTTTACATAAAAGCAACAGATAAGATGTTAGAAGCACTTTTATTACCAGACTGAGATTCTTTAGGCTGTTCCCTTATTCCCCAAGCAGTGGCCAGTGCAGATGGATCTGCATATTTGATTTTCCTGATGTGCTCCTCTCATTTATCAGTGCTTGTGATCTGCAATGGGACCATACTAGCTTATAAGCTGAACTGTTAGTGATCAATATAAAAGAAAAGAAAAAAAATTCTGGTACTCTGTATCAGCAGACACAGATACAAAAATACTGCTATGACATCAGAATTTGAAAAAGATGATTTGGTGCATTTCTATTTGTTATTAATTGTTGGACAGGTGCTGTTTCCCATTCTATGCTGCAGGAGAATAAAGTGAGAGAAGAGCGACAAGCGCTGTACATCATGCAATTTCTAACTATAGTCTATTTTGTTTATTAGATCAATATATTTTTAAACATCACCAGTGTTGGTGAAGTTAGGCTGGCTGACATGGTGATCTGCCACTCTGTGGCTAGCTTAGAGGTTAACCTCAATTAAAGAAGCTTTAAGTAATCTCTTCTAAAATATTGAATGAATATTAAAGTGGTTTCAAATAAAGTGCACACTGAGTGTCAGTCAATGAGGTACAAAACCTGTGGGAGCCTGATTGGAAGCCGTGAAGAAGTGCCATCACGCTGCATAAAGAAAACAGTGAAAACGGACAAAACTGCAGCAAGTGTCTCAAACGACAACAAACACAACACAAGGACAGACTTTAGCACATTAAAAAGTTGTGGAGCGTAGAGCCTTGGATCCAGAATCAGGAATGATACGTTCTCGCTTAACAAGCAGATAGATGGGAATGTGGAATTCAAGCCTGGAATTTAAAAAGAGCAGCAAACGGCAAACAAGCATGATGAAGAACAGGCAGCAGGAGTAGAAGAGTGGGGCGGTGAGAAGCAATTAAGGCAAAACCTGCAGGGAGAGTATAAATATAAAACACACAATAATGAAGAACTTCTCAGGGAAAAAGTTAGAAGAGAAAAAAAGTGCATGGTTAGGAGCAGAGAGAGTGTGAAAATTTGAGAGCAGGTAGAATAAGGAGACTTGACCACAATTGGACAGCCACTCAGCAGGTTTCCACAGTAACGCAGCCACATCCACTAAATAAAAAAGTCGAGCCAACAGGAATAAACTTTTAATTAGAGGGCAGTTAAGTCTGAATGCATGACTGTGTGTGTCTACCTTTGCATTCACCAGTTGTGTGTTTGATTATGTGCAAGTGATTTTTGTATCTTTATCAACAGAAACTGATGTGTCTGCTTCATAGAGATCAGCTTTAGGTCTCTGATGTCAGTGCATCACCTCTCTGATATTGCTAAATGTAAGTATGAATTACTAATAATTATCAAGCCAGGATAAATAATTGAAAATGCGTATTAAGAAAAATACAAAGAATTTGCTGGTTTAGATTGTGAGATTTTAAAATTTAATGTCATTATAAAAGAAATGTGGGGACATTTTGCACTGCTAGGTGAACAAAACAAACAATCTCACGAGATGCAGACAAAGCTCATAAACACAAAGATCTCCCATTGTTCATGACCTTAATAAAAACACCAACAACAAGCATTCTTACCTTTGCCAAGAGAGGAAATTTCTGTTTTTTCTTACAGTAATACATTATATAGTAAATATAAAGCCCTGAGATAGACAGGTAACCTGTCAGAGGTTACATGCAAGGATAGCTGGGATACGTTTAAGTTGGACGAGCACTTATTAAAAATAATGGATTATATTTACAATACAGCATATTTGTTGTCTTTGAGGTTTTGGACTGATATCCATAAACATCAGATGTGTTAGATACAACAAAGCACAAAGTAAAGATGTCACTTAATTGGAATAACTGGCAGTTTAATCACCAATGAATGAATAAGTCAGGATGTCAAGATTTCCCTGGATTTCTACTTTTGGTTCCTCCACCTTTTAAATGCAGGAAGCAGGAAATTAGGTGTCTGTAACTGTTTTAGCTCAAGTAACACCTGGTGCGACTTCCTCCAGACACACGAACACCACATCTTCGTCAGGTTCCTCCAGCCAGCCAACCATCTGAGGTCAGTGACCAGACACCCCTTAAAAGATCAACACCAGCGCTCTCAGTGGTCAAATGCCGAACGTTTTGATTCAGGAAACACTGTGACCTTTTCCTCCTCTACCTCTCCACTCCTTCCTCCTTTCTCCCCTCCTCTGATCCATTCATCACGCAGACATGCTGTGGTTTTTGACTCATGCTCAGTGTCACTGGAGCAGCCTATCTGAGTGGAAGAGGAGGCAGATAAAGAAAGGTGAAAAACCAAAACAAGAGAGTCGAGGCAGACGGATGGCACGAGCAGTCAGATAACACAGACAAACATGTGCTGAATACGTGAGACCTTAAACGACAGCTTGCGCGTCCTCCTTTGTTATCCTTTGGCTTGTCTTGTGTTAGCTCAGTGCAGCTGCCTTCTTCATTAATTTAAAGGCTACCTTAATTTATTTTATATGAAACTGGAGGATGTTTGTGTTGGCTTTTTTTATTCTATTATTCTGAAAAGTCCAAAATATGGTGGCAGCTCCGCGCTGGTGAAATAAATCCCAGAAAAAAAACAGCAAATTCTTACTCTGTGCAACCAAATGTGTGAAATCTCAAACTGCTTTTTATGTGTTTGTTTGTGTCTGCTGCATGCCATGCATACTCTCATTGGAGAAAAATTTAATTTCCAGCGAGTCCTATGTGACTCATTCAACCCTGCACCAATGAATTTCCTCTGCCAGCTCGTGTGTGTATGTGTGTGTGTGTTAAGATTCCAATTTGCTGTGATATCTGACAGCACCTCTCTAATTCCCACAGAAGGCCGAGTAGTGGGTAGGAGGGAATTACTACTGTTACATACCCGCCAACTGATTACCTATCGACTGGTCTAAACAGTCTGGCAAAGCCTCACTATTCCTGCATGTGTATGTGTGTGTGTATATGAACAGGGCTGCATGAGACAGAGTTATCTGTGACAATCTAATTCTTCCTGTCCTACAATCCTTATCTCTGTTTCTTTTAGACATAAACAAACACACACAAACACTAAAACGCAATCAGACCCAGACATTTAGCGATGTGGTTTTATTGGAAGTGATTGGCCCGCCAGCGCCAGCACCACAGCAATCAATACAATGAAAAGGGGATGACATCACAGAGGGTGATGATTCCAGGTTAAACACTTATCGGTCCAATCAGCTGCCCACCTGACACCGGTGACCTTGTGACTAATAGCCAAGGCGGCGTTGGTGCTAGACCCCAAAGAGAGAAACTAGTAGTCTGCAGCAAGCACAAACATCTTCCTTTGTGGAAGCAAATAATGGCACGTTTATTAAAAAGTCATTTTACCTCAAAAGATAATAACCCGAAATAGTTTCAACACTTCTGCATGAATATAAGACTGCCTCTTAAAATTTAAATACGCCAATGGTACACTACAGGCACAAAAGGGATAATAGCTTTTATGAGAAGAAGAAATTGATTTTATATTGAATCTGACCTGTGGGACTGCAAGGAGGTTAGTAACAACGACAAATGCGCTTGTGGCAGAGGTGCGTATATATCGTGCCCGTGAATCCTTCACGTCTCACGACTCCATCTCTTTTCCAACATGATATTTACTTTGCTCTTGGTTGCTCTTGGCTGACCAGGACAGACTGACTGGCCTTGTGCAAAATTACTCCCTCTTTACTATGTTGTGCACTTTATCTACCTTACAATATTTCATCCGTGTGTGGGTGTAATTCGCTCAGAAATGTCAGTGGCAAACTTTGGGAATGTGCACAACTTTCTTTTCACAACCTCACTACAGAAACCTAATGTGGAATATAACACTAGGGGACAGAATTAGACAAAATGTCACAATATAATGGTTATTTATTAGTGCTTAAAATCTGCTATTCAGTATGGGGGGATCTCATGAGTACAACTGTATAGGTGGTAATGAATGTAGGGACCAGCATGCCTGTGCATTGGTCCTACACAGAGCTTATGCATAGCTTTGCAGACTGTTATCTACATATTGTAGATGTGACTGGAGGGAGGTGTCGCAAACAACCAGTCTGTCAGCTACTTTTACTCTCACTCCTTCAGCCAGCCACAGAGAAAGCCAAAGTTATAACAAAGAGCTGAATGAATGCAAGTGTTAAAAACAATGACAAGAGTCCACTTTTGTGCTTCTCATGCTGATATTTGATGATTTTTTTTTTTTTGCACTTCCCTTCCTACATGGTGAACTCCACTATTGCTCCCGTTCCCATATAGGCCCAGTTTCCTTTTTTCTATTTTGGAAGACTACTGCACACAAGCAGTCCTCCAAGAAGCCTGTGTGTGGTTCTCCACTCTATACAGCCAAGATACCTACGCAAACAGACACAAATACAGTACCATGAATCCATGAATCCACCATTGGCTGTGTTGTAGAAAAATGCTGTGATCGTCTCTCCTTTAAGATTTCTTTAAGCTGTGCTGTGATTCCAAATTAAACATGCACATGATGTGTTCAACAGCCATAGTGTTCACTTAAAAAAGGTTCATTTTTCAGCCTGCTCTAAAATGAAATGTATCGGCTTCATGCTGTGAAGGGCGACTTTACAGAGTAATTGTTCCAGTGACACAGTCGCACTATAACAAAACTTTCAGTGCTATGCTCTTATAAAACTATTACAGAGCAGAAGAAACTGGAAATGGGCGTAATAATTTATGATATAAAAGTTGGTCTGCAGTGGAAACTATATTATTCTTTTGCAATAAAGGTTGTAAAATTGAGGAATGTATTTTTTTAGGGCTTAATCTTGAAGCAAACCTGCCACACTGGTAATCTAGCATAATGGAGAATATAGCGTTTGAACATGTGTTTACTATCCTCAGTGATAGATACAAAACCAACCACACACATTCAGGATATGTTTTTCATTTGATTATTAATAATTGTTCTACAAAGTCTTAGCTGTCAGGGGAAAGAGAACGGAATCAGTCTAATTTAGTCCACCAAAAAAAGCGTGTTGTGCTTTTTTCCAAAACATAGAGGTTAGGGTTTGGAGATATGGTTGGGTTACGTTAAACTTTAGAGTGTTAAACCTAAAAAAGTAGCTCTGGTGTATGAACCTAACCAAAGAGAGAGTTAAAAGAAAAGTAAGTGTAAAAATAAAATGACAATATAGCCACACGACTACACAAAAACCCATCTCCCAGGAGAAAGACCTTTTGATTCCATGCTACGCTTGTCTTAAAATCCACAAGGAAAAGGAAAGTTGACAGCCACATGATGTCAATGCAGACTACATATGTGCATGGAAGGGCGGTGAGGTCACACAACAACACCGTGCTGCCAAATATATCTATCTGCAATAAATTCTTGCAGATGGAGACAGCCTTCTTTTGGCTGTGGTGAAAAGTACATTTTGATGTGGAACAGCAAATTTTTATATGAAGCTACGACTTTAAAATCTTTCTTGTGGATCTGTAAATGTAAATGTTAGTGTGGAGAGGGAACTCAGTTGCTAATTTCTTCCTGGTAAACAGGAAAAAAGGAATGCTCTAACACTGGAAACATACCACATTTCCTGGAAATATGAGCTTTTCACTGCAAAAATGCATAAAAATGCTTGTAATGTAGTGAGAATTGGCTGCCAGCACAGTAAACAACAACTACCAAAAACAATAAAGTACTTAAACTTTCACGTTCTGATGAGTGTACAGTCAAAATTACAGGGTATGAAGACAAGAGTAACAAAGTGAAGAAAGAGCACCACTTTCCTTCCAGCCTCGCTTCCAGGAAATAACACTATATGCATAGTAATTGACGCCATATGACACGGCACGAAAAGCTGGGAATAACGGTTAAAGACGTAACAAGACAAGTCAAGTCTTCGAGTCCGGCTTCACTCAGTTTACACTGAAGCCACTGACATCAATTTGACGCCTTAACCCCACTCGACGCTTCATGTCTGGGCAGGTTTGAGACTGTCAAAGACAAAAATATTAAGAAGAATAATAATAATGGCGGAAAAGGAGAAAAAAACAAGCAGTCGATTCAAAAACATTACTGAAATTGGATGAATGAAAAAAATATTTAAGGAAATGAAAACAACCAAAAAAAAGAGACAGGCAGAAACAAACAAGGGGGCAGATTTGAATAGGGAGAAAGATGTGCATTAGCAAACAGTGAATTAACAGGGAGCAAAAGCTCTTCCATTTCTCTGATTGTAGTACCCATTATGAGCATTCCCCTAACACAAAAACACACAATTTATTACAGCATTAGCATTTAGTGCTAAATGGACTGATAAACTGCACAAAAGAAGGAAGAGAAAAGCGAAGGGACGGCCAAGCAAACACTACTCCATCCTCGAAGAGCGTGGGCGCTGTGACCAGAGAGACGCAGGGAGACAGAGAGAGGCAGGGGGGGAGAGAGGGAGCAAAAGGCAGAGGTGGAGGCCAGACAAACAGGGCGCTTTTAAAAGGTTAAAAAAAAATAAACCTTTCATTCTGAAGTCATCTCTCACGCACACACAACTGTGTCCAAGCAGAGACACAAACGCACGCGCCCCCTCGATTCAATCAAAGCAGCTGCCATTACGCTGGCAACACGCAATGAATCATGGGATTGATGATGCGCCCTTGCAAGGGGACAAGTAATTTCTACTGGCCGGAAGATGAAGGGAGGAAGGAATGGATGTAAGGGAGTGAGGGAAAGATAAAAAAGAGGAAGAGGAGAGTTAAGAGAATGGGCCTGGAGTGTGCCTTTTATTTATTTATTTATTTTTTGCTGCCTCCAGTCGCGCCCTCATCGACCCGCTAACAAGAACGCAGAACAATGAATGGCAGTAAAGACAAGCAACGGGAAAGGGTGGTGTATGAGACTCATCCTAGAGGAGAGCTCCATACATCATTCACAGCCCTCCTCCAATAGGCTGTATGTTTGTGAGTGTGTGTTTGGTACAGAGGGGATGTACAACTCTGAACAAAAAGACAAACTCTCCCTGTCTTAGTCTTGGCGCCGACTCCTTTTTCTGCAGAGAGAGAAATGAAAATTCAACACAGCGCCATTGAATCCTCTTATATATTCAGACCAATATCTCCCAATTTCACACAAGCAAGAGGGGTGTGCACGCAAGCATGCATTCAGCAACCCACACACACACACACACACACACACACACACACACACACACACACACACACCCACACACACACACACCAACCACACAGGTAGGTATTAAACCCTTTTTCCTTCAATCCCAGAGAGCAGACCTGTACCTTCTCCTGCGGATTAGTGTG
>NW_024582483.1:733934-757711 GCF_018398535.1 Haplochromis burtoni
CTCCCAATTTCACACAAGCAAGAGGGGTGTGCACACACACACACACACACACACACACACACACACACAAACCCACACACACACACACACACACACACACACACACACACACACACACACACCAACCACACAGGTAGGTATTAAACCCTTTTTCCTTCAATCCCAGAGAGCAGACCTGTACCTTCTCCTGCGGATTAGTGTGAGAGAAGAGCGGTGAGAATGATGGGACTGAATCAATGAGGAAGACAGAGGCGAAGGAAGAGGAAAGGTAACCGTTACAAGGAAGCAGAAAGAGACAGGTGGAAAAAGGAGAATGAAAGATTGAGAATAAGCAAATGGGAGAGCCAGAGAAAGAGCTCCAGGAGAGAGGGGGGAAAAGAAGCTCAAAACATGTATTGAAAAACAGGCTGCATAGACAGATGTGACACAGAAAATGAGTCACACAAAACTGAAAGAACCCCTCCTGGTGCCAAGATGTGTGTCTCGGACCGTAGCTGCTGATTCTTTTCATTACAGAAAACCCATCAGTTATTTAGTCAGTTTAAAAATTAATCATTTTATATGAAACGTCAAAAATGCTGGATAAATGTTCTTCACAAGTTCCCAGAGCAAAAAGTGATTACTACAGACCACTAAATTAGTCTGACCAGCACCCAAAACGAGATTAAGGGATAAATCCGTTTTATTTCTACTAAGCATATTTCTATTAATGTGGCCATTACACATCCGTGCTAACTTTGCACTCTCCAGAGAGTCAAAAAATCTTCTGTATGAGTGATGTGAAGTATCTGCAGCTTCCCAGACACTGTGATTTTTACATTAATTACTTTAAACTTTTAAACTTTAAATCGAACCTTGACAGTCCATTTTTCTACCAGTAAGGGAGCGCATCCATCCGCAAACACCAGGTCATGTTTCTTTGGGTAGGGCCCCAGTCACAAAGGCCTAGAGATCAGACAAACCCCCTGGCAACTTGAAAAACTGTAACGCAAACTGGAAAAAGAGGCTGTTCACGTTTGAAGTAACAGTTGTAACCTTTGAAGCATTTTGGCTAGCACGATAAGGTCTCTATGCCTGTGTTACTGGAGCTTTAGTTTAACCACTCGCCAACCAGTCAGGAAAAAACAAATTTTTACTGGGCAGGCGATGGCTGCCACGTAGTTGCCAACCAGTGTCTAGGCCTGACTGTGGATGGAGGTTTAGCTCATTGACCGTTACAGTGTAAATGGTGTCAGCTGTAATGTGTTGAGAACTTTAGCACATAGACAAAGATGGGACAATGCACAGACAATGGAGGCAAAGGCAGAAACGCAATGAACCACAAAAAACGTTTGCCAATACTTTTTCCATATTCACGGGAACACAAGAGTCCGCTTGGGTCAGAGTGTGCAAGCAAAAAATGATTCCTCTTCTTCAAAGTCCACAGATTTTGCAAATTATTATCTGTCCATGGGTTTGGGGTGGCCAGAAATTTATATCACAATATTTTAAGGAAATTCATGATAACAATTTATCTGACAATGTATTAAAAAAAATACTGAACTCACAGGCAGCAGCGTATTTTAATGGAAACAAAATAAAGCACATCTTTTTCCAGTGATCTGCTTTCATAGATGACAGACTACTTAATTCAAAGTATGAATCTATTAAAACAAGGTGCCATCAGCAGCAGTATAGTAATGTCGTAGTAATGACAGCATTATTCTTAGCCACACAGCACAAATCAAATATAAGCACAAAAGAAGTGCTTAGTATTGATGCTTAGACTTTTACTTTAGGTTCACACATCACCAGTTGTGCCTCCTCGCATGCCTTCACCTTGTTGTACTCCACAATGTGTTTTAGCCTTAAGTAGTGAGGCAGGTTTGCTGCTTTCATGTTTTGCAGGAATAGTTTTCTTATTTATTTTGCATATGTTTTGCATATTTTGCATCGTGGTTTGTTGGATGTTGCTGAAGTGCTCACATTTTACTAAATGGTCACTGGAGGCTGACGTGTCTTATCATTTTGTGGGAAAGGGAACATAAATGCATGACGGCGCTACAATTTACAATTGACAATATGATACAGCACATCCCTACTACAGGTGACAGTAATCAAGTTACAAAATATGAATTGTGACTTTAAGAAACAACAGAATGACATGCTGGAGACAGTTTTTCTCCGAAAAAATCTCCTGGAAAAAAAGGACAATAGCAATCAAATCAATCAATCAGATCTCTCTAAGTAAAAGTACAGCACTGAGAAAGTGACGGTCTTTGTTGTATATCTAGTTTACTACATCTCAGCAAAACACCCCTATCCACCACCTCACCAGAGTTACTGTAGTTTTCCATTTTGACTTTTTGTTTTTCATTCTGTTCAGTTTCATCTAATTTCAGAAATGGGTTTGCTTGTTTCAGTTAAGTATTTATTGTCTGAAAATGTTTAGTTTTAGATTATTAGTTTCTGTGTAAGTTTGACTCATTTGAGATTAATATTGTACAAAGTTAATATGCCAGAGGCAAGGTTCAGTGTAGAATGTCAGCTACAACAAAAACACAGAACTTTTAGAAAACAGTTGACTCACAGTCTTGTAGACAGGTTCTCAAAAACATGGCCAAATACTAAAACTAATGATATTTCAACTATATATTTATTTTATTTTGTTAGCTTTCCAGGGGCACCACAGTAGCCCAGTGGTTAGCATTGTTGCATCACAGCAAGAAAGGCCCTGGCCAGACGGTGGATTCGATGTGTAGTGTGTCTCCCCACGTCTGCGTGGGTTCTCTTCAGGTACTCCGGCTTCCCACCGCAGGCCAAAGACATCTAGTTAGTTGGGTTTAGGTTAACTGGTGATTCTAAATTACCCATAGGCATGAATGTGAGTGTGAATAGAAACTGTGATGTCACCAACTGATTCAGGCCTCTGCCTTATGAATCCTAATACATGTAAAAAGGTTGTTGCATTGGGTATCGGTTTAGCTCAGTGTGTGAGCAGGCAACCACATACCACATGGCTAAAACGCAATGGCTTGGGTTCAAGTCTGACCCGTTGCCTTTTGCTGCATGTCTTCCCTTCTCTTTCTCCCTGATTTCCTGTCGATTTCAACTTACTATCCAGTAAAAATCAAAAGAATATTAAAACTAAAAGCTTAGTGTGCTTGGATAATGAGTCTGGTAATTTTCAAGCTGTTCCTTAGTTTATACATTAAAGTATATATGTTGAGTTTTATGTACTCAACATTCTGAGGAATAAAATTGTGCACATATTTCATTTTTTATTTTGCACTTTTTACACGACACTCCTGCACTGACAAATATCATAAGGCTTAAGATCCTTTTGTTTTAGTCATGTTATCATTCTTCCAGTCATTTCAGTTTATGAAAAAAAAGCACCATCACGGAGACTCCTGAAGCAATTAATATTGCCGCTAAGTTTGGGGCTTTCGTTTAAATCTTAATAAGCTCAATAGTCCTGTAAGGTGTATGGGGCACATGGTTGCATACCATAACTTTTACCTGGTACAGCTAATATCAGCTATATTTAAGGGAAACAGATAACACTGAAACAAACTGAATCTTTTAAATACCCTCAGGTTTGTCCAATTTCATCGTACAAATGCCCTAAAAAATGAACAAACTCACCTGACTACTACCGTTTTGACACAGATATCCTCTTGTCCTGAATCAAAAAACTGTTCCCAATATTTCAAAAAGGTAATCTGTCATGCCCGTGCTTTTCCATCCTCACACCCACACACACCAATACTCAGTGAATAATGTAGACGATGAGAGCTCTCTACTCTCCCTGTCCAGTAATGCACCTTTCATAAAACCCACACACACTCTTCTGCCAAAGTAGTACACAATGCACTTGAAAATACACAACCAGTCACTTGCACACATACAGGTGTCAGTTGTGTCTGAGTACCAGAGCTCTCTGTGTGGTCCAAATAAAGATTACGCCAGTATAAACACTGCTCTCACTGATGGCTGCTATAATTTTCTGCAAACGTTTGGCGTGCTCACCAGCAAGCAGCAAAAGTCAATACTAATTGCCATTAACATAATGACTGTAAATGAACATTTGGGTCTCCAGGCTTTATGATGCCAGTAAAGCAAAAATGCTTAAGAAATCATCCTACAATCTCAATTTTCCATGAAAATATCTAATTAGTGAGCTAACATCACTGAAAAGCCTCTCAGAATATTTCAAAAATTCTTCTGGCCCCAATTTTGGGAGGATGCAAATGAAGCAAAGTGCCAGTGAAGTGACAATTCTGTTGGCATTCTGGGCTGGAGAGCTCCAATTCACACTACGTCATGCAATGTCATCTTGAGCCATGACACACTAATCAGTTCAAATTGGGTTGCACAGAACAGTTTCAGTGGCAGAAATTATACTCGTGCCTCTGCTTACAAATTTCATTTCAGTGCTCAAGTTTTTTTTCAAAACGACCATGTTTTTGCATAATCGTGGACGTACACAAAATTAATATTCTGGTCCTGATGGAGAAAAAACTTGAACTCCCAAAAGAGTTCAGGTTAAACTCTGGAGTGAGCTGACTTTTCACACTTTCACTGATGACTCAATCTGCTGTACAGTCCATGCACTGCACTCAGAGTAGTCAAAAGGCCACAATGTACACGCAGCCAGAGGTTGTAGTTACACAATGCTACCCTGCTGTAACTACACACTGATCACATGGTTTTAAAAGTCATGCAAAACAGAGAGAAAGAAAATGCAAACGAACTGCTGAGCTTCTCTCGCTATCTGTCAAAGACATTTTTTTGTAAAAATCGATGTGTGGACAAACTGTACAGTGTCTCTGCTTTAAATGGCATTTTCATCCTCATCTGACAGCCACAACAGCTGCAGAATGTATAATACGAAGACCTCTTATTTTGGTTAAAAATATCTTTCAGCTGTCAGGATGAAGGGTGACAGGTAAGTGCTGCATTTGTAGTCTATAACTGGAAGTATATACTTCAACTCTCCAAACTGTGTTGTTACATATTCACTTTGAGTGAACTTCTTCCCCCCCCCAAGTCCTTCTTTGCACACCACACTGATTAAATTTTAAGCTCCGTCTTACACAAAACTTTCCAAGTTTATGCAATGCAACTGCTAATCTAGCCATAAAGGTGACAAGAATATGAATAATGTCATCCTGCAAACATAACTGCTGCAGTAGTTTGCAAGGCTCAGATCCCAAGTTTTGTCTTCACATAAAATTACCGAGCTATGTCAAGACCACCCACTCCTATCACTCCTCATATCCTCACTGACGGCAGGATTTGCAGCAGTAGCATGTGTCATCTGCTGCGTTAAAGAGTCGCCTTTCCAGCAAATGTGTATTGCGCAAAATAACAGGGAAGGAGTTGAGTGGCTAAGATTGTGGCTAGCCTCTAAACACACTTTTGTATGATATACAATATTCTTTATCTTCTGATCCTTGTTGGAAATTCAGCTCAGCCGTGCTGCTGTCAATGATCAAATTTACACTGAGTTGGGAAAAAAAATTAAAAAGGCACTTTTCAGAGTTATGTAACCTCTGAGAACACTTTCACTGTCAAAAATGCTTTTTCGTGATGCTTTTATTACACACAATTCTACTCTACAAAGATCAACCCGACATGATTACATGAAAGCTGTAAAATTGGACAGTTCTCTCTAAGTAAACTGGAAAGGGCCTGTACGGCTACATCAAACCCAACTTCTACTTTTATGTGAAAGGGCTTCACAATTATGACCAAAGTAATAATCACAATTACCATGCTGATGCTGTGATCACACTTATAAATCGTGTTTATGACTCTTTGTGAACTAGCCAGTTGGGAAGCAGAGGGCACAGATTGAACAAAGTATTTGATCACAGGACAGCGGGGACACGTGTCACTTAATAGTCAGCGGTCATAACTGCACAGCAATGCAGGCAGAAGCTCTTTAACTATTGTAATTTATACCCGGTGCTCAGAATTACTCTGGATGTTCCCTAATTGATGATATGCCAAGATTTTATGGTTGGTAATTTAAAGTAAAACTGTGATATATAGTTTACGGCCAGTGTATATTCTCGGGCACAACACTTCTGTACACAAGTCCTTGAAATGTGTGTGTCCCCTTAGCTCAGTACTAAGAAAAATACAACTCACCTAAGGGAGAAGATCCACCGGCACAGCACCCACACAAAGCCGCGGAGATGGAGGGAAAGCAGGGAAGAAAAGTGGAGAAAAAGTGGAGGAAGAGAATTAGCCTTATTACACTCATATATTCCAAGTACAAATGTAGTGAGGAAAATGTTTTCCTCTGGAGGGGTGTTGGAAAATGATGCTCGAAAGAAAAGATGGCTCGAAATATGACACAAGAGACAGAAATACAGGCAAAACGAGCAACCACTCTGGATTTGTGGGCTTGTATATGAATGCAACACTGCGAGCATGACTGTCTCCTTCCCGGCCGTACACATAAACAAATAAAAAAAAGAGCTGTAAAATGTTAGTAGCAAAATGTTTTTTATAGCCTGAAACAGTCTGAGGGTCGACTGCTATAGCTCATCAGCAATGGAGAGTAGAGGAGGGGAGAGGAGAGCAATAGTCTCTCAGTTTCTCACATGTTGCCATAGTTCTTCTTGTGATGGGAGTGTGTGCCAGAGAGTTTTTGAATTCTGAATCTCTCAGTTAGTCAGAAAGGGAAAGATCAAAGTCCAGTTTCCTCGCTTATCAGAGCTGCCTATCAGACACTATCCTCCAGCTACAAACACTCTGCTGCGTCTTTCTTTTACCCGTTTTTTTATATATATAAACAGGAAAGGAAGGAGACACACTGTGAAAGTTATAGTAGGACCGGAAATAAGAAGGAAAAATGCTGCGTGAGCCTGCATGAGAGTGCACGGGCTGCGAGCCGCGGGATCTGGGGTTGCCATTTGAGTCTGGGCTTGGCAATCTGCCATGGCATATCTCACACACAAAACGAGCTGGAAAATAAGACACGGGGAGAAGCGCTGGGTCACACACAAAATGGCAACAGGGGTTTAAATCAACTGAGGTAGTAAGAGGAAGGAAAAAGAGCTACATTTAGGAAAGACATACAGATATACAGCCTATATTTGCACTGTATCAGCCTCCCACAATGCATAGGATAAATGAGCCAATCACTGAATAGTGGTCCTCCCGCAGGTTCAAAGAAATCAGGAGTATTATCCTGCATCCATATTGTGTGAATGTATGCGTGGCCATCCCTGCTTAGTTGGGGTGAGTGAGAAACCCGAGTCAAACTGTGCTGTGCAGCTCTATCAAGTGTAGCTGTCCAGAGGTGGGAGTCATCAGACACCCCTCCCTATGATTCTCACAATACTTCACCCAAATATGATATTGCTGCAGTTTTTAACATTTTGCAATATGTTAAGTATTGTAATCACATATATTGCTATTTATCATCGTCTTTTAATGCAAATTATGCCTTCAGAGTAAAGCTTATACTCTTATAACGTTATCTCTCCTGAGTTTCTTTGTTTTGGGGGGTTTTGGTGCAAAAAGTGTACCGTCACAGCAACACCCTCACTAAAAGCTGCAATAAATGCTGCCATAAGACAGAGTCAGTCTGAAATCCATCTGCTATCAGTCTGCAATTAAACGGGGTCAAGCTGGCAGTTACCATGCAGTCTGTCTCTGATCAGCTAGTCCTTCCTTTTATTTATTAGATTTGCTAGAAGTTCCTTCGATGTGATTAGAAAGGCACATAAAAGTGATCAGATGGAGCCCTCACTCTTTCTACATCTCTCAGTTATGGACGTGTACATTTAGAGCTTGAAAATACACACATACCAAAATAAAACTCTACTTATAAATTTCTCGCCCACCCTAACCTTCTGCCTCCATCTATTTTTCCACTCTCAATTGTTAAATGACTGTCTGTCTCGCCCCTCTGCACCTCCTCTCCCCTCCTGCAGCCTGAGCACACCAAAGAGAAGTGTTGAAAGCAAAAACCCTATTGTTGTTGTCGTCAGAGCTGCTTGGAACTGGAAGCCTGTCATGAGGTCTCCACCACAATGGTCTTTGTAGTTGTCAGAGAGACTTAAACACTGTCTTTAGTGCTGTCACACAAAAATGCACGCACACACAACCGCGCACAATCACTATAATTGAGGCACAGCTCTGGACTCCTTCAGTTCACATCTGTATGGGGGGTGCGCGCATGACGGTGCAGTAATATCCTATTCGTCTCGGGATAAGTGAGGACAGCGGTGCTAAAACAGCTCATTTTGTGGCTGTGCAGCCTTAAAGAGGTGTTATAATGAGACATAACTAGTTATGGCAGCTCATTTTCTATGCTCTTTCATACCACATGGACACAGTCAAACAGTCACTTGCTCACACAACCATCTACACACACATACACACTCTAGTGGCCAAGGTTATCACTGAATAAAAGTACTGTATTCGAGTCAGTGACAGGGGAGATGTATTTGCCCCGAATTGCTGTCTGCACCATCACTAATCTCTCATGCTGAATAAAAGGCTCGCAGCAACACACATGGGACACTCGCAAACAT
Organism: Haplochromis burtoni; assembly: GCF_018398535.1. Taxonomy (NCBI): domain Eukaryota; kingdom Metazoa; phylum Chordata; class Actinopteri; order Cichliformes; family Cichlidae; genus Haplochromis; species Haplochromis burtoni. The sequence continues at coordinate 742,472 of NW_024582483.1, forward strand.
GCATTTAAACAGACACGCACACACAGACACACCTGTCAGAGACCACAATGGCAACCCCCGCAGGGAAACCTCATAATACCATGCACCAGGTCAGTTGGCCAGGAAAGTAGAAAGAAACAGATGGGGCAGGGAAAAGGGGAATGATGAAGGAGGAAGGGTTGGGTGAGCAACAGGTAAGGGAGGGAGGGAGAGGTGCTGGGTGCGGAGTGGACGCAGAGGAGGATGATAATTTGAAAGAAGGACAAAGATAGATTGTTACGAGAAGGGCCGAAGGGAAAATTAAGATGAGAGAATGGAGGAGGTGCAGCTGGGTGAATAGAGGCAGTGAAAGGAGGTAAGAGAAAGATGGGTGAGGGGGTAAGGGAAAGGAGCAAGAGGTGAGGAGGTGGGAGAGGCAAGAAGAAGATGAGGTCATAGCCTTTGAGGCAGCTAATGAAGACGGTGAAGGCAGGGGGAAGCAGGAGGCACTGGGTAGGGGAATGGCCCATCTGCTGCCCATCCCACTGGGACTTCACAATCACCTCCCTGGATCCCATTTCTCACTTATACAACCGTTAACAAGGAGAGCGAGGGAAAGAGAAAGAGTGTTCAGCTACACAAGAAAATCCCCAAACTCTCAAAATACAAAAAAAGAAAAGAGGCAGTCAAAATTTGAAGTGCATAATTAGAGTAGAATTAATGTATCAAACGCCATAAACCAGAAAATAAATTAAAACGTGGCAATAAAACAAGCCTCCATTCATCTGTGGCGCTTCATGTGCACAGCATCAAAATGTATCCTTAGTAGTCAGGCTCCGCGAGAAAAATGGTGGGTTTTCCAGGGAAACTGGTAAGCATGGTCATGAGTTTGCATAATCAGTTGGCAGACGACGCTGTGCTGTTCTGCAGCTGGATCGGAGGATAAACTATGAGCAGAGTTTTTTATCCGCAGGCGTATATGTTGGCGCCTCCGCTCTGCCAATGCTGTGGTCTTCCTGAAATTAGTAAGGACCTTGAGTGCTTGATGTTTTTTAGGGGGGTTTTCCTGTTTTTTTTTTTTTGTTTTTTTTGTTTAACCTCTATTCCTCCCTTGCCTTTTTTAGGAGGTAAACAACTAAATGCCATATTACACAGTGCAAAGATCCTTAGGATAAGACTAATGAGCCTGTATCACGGAACTGCTATTGGAAGCAATTTTCCACAAAGTAGTTGCAGTAGTAGTTGTTGTTTGCTTGGTTTTTTTTGTTTGTTTGTTTTTTGTTTTTGTTTTTTTGTTTTTTTTTTGGGGGGGGGGGGGTTCATAAATAAAATTGCTTTAGAAACTTCTTTTTTCACTTTAATGCTGAAAACTAAACCAGTAAGCCAAAAATGTGGTCAATTGCTTTATGTGTGTCCATAAAAAGGCTCTTAATTGTTAAGTGTTAATAAGCAGTGGTGTTTCATGAATAGGTAATTTTGTGCCCTCATAGTGCAGAGAAACGTTCTCTTTACCTGTGCAGCCAACCTTTAAAGGTAGTAAAAGGCAATGACAAAAAACATCACATAGTACTTTGCCAAGAAAAGCATTTTATGAGTCCTATTTCTGTTCCTCAAAGGAGATCACTTAAGACAGAACTTTCTAGCTAGGCAAACAACATTTCACGAGCTGTTCCATACAGTGAGAAGAAACTGTAGGTGAGAGATATTTAGGAAGAAAGGTAGCTCCTTAAAAGAAACCCACTTCAAAACATATTAAGGCAACACTCCAACATCTCAAGGTAAAGTATTTTTTTAGTTGCTGTAAATGGACAATGGTGTCTTGTCCATGTCCAACTTTATGGGCTCTTCTCTTTCTGTTTTTCATAAGTGTAATGAACAGTTTGAGGGTTTGGGAGCCTGAGGCTAAATATCACTTCTGTTACATCATAATTTAGATACAAAACAACAAGAAACAGGTAATGGATATGTTTTTCAGGATCAAAAACCTTATGACAGACCATTAACATAGTAAGACATTGATTACAGTCAAATTGAAATGTGCAACAGCTTACATGTTACAGTATTTGTTCTGCAAATCATTTGTTCTGCATTCTGCTTTGAGTAAAATTTCTTCAGTTTTGATCTGGCTATGAATTATGCATTTTCGACATAATTTGGTTCGAGTAGCTGTCATGAAGCAGAAACCTGCTGGATGAAGGAGTAACAGTCAGTATTCACAGCCTGTAGATGTTATGCTCTGCCCTCATGTATCAGAATTCCCCCTGTACTCTCCTGAGTTAACTTAAAAAACACGAACACGGTTCTTCTCCTTCACCTTAGCTTGTTCAATGACTATTTTCAGTTACAGACAGCTAATTAAGAACCCAGATATAGCACATCGGGCAGCATGTGAATGTATCTACATATGTCATTTAAGTGTGGTTAAATGTGGTCATTAATATACTGCAAGTTTGTTAATTTGCCTCTCATTTTCTACGGTGTTAGACAGACTCAGCGCCCCAGCCACCAGAGATAAGAAGAAGCCATTCTGACCTTTTATTCTCCCACTTAGCTTTACCAAACTATCAAACAGAATTGCAGCAGTACGTGCATTCAGTATGGTTTGGCTAGAATCTCGGGTCGGTACATCCTGTGAGCCAATTTATTTTTATTTATAACTGCACCTAAGCCGAATAAAAAGAAACAAAATGTTGTTGGCATTTTCCACTGTTCTTGGAAGTAATAGGGTTTTGTTTTGGGGTTTTTTTACAAAAATATAAGGAGATTAGAAAAGTATGTGTGCACATAATGTTTTTAAATAAAGACTTCACAAATCTTATCTTATCGTCACTATCCTGCTGATGCATTTCCGTCACTTTCTAGAACTTTATCTTTTAATTAGCAACATAAGTGTTTGATTAGCCCCGCTTAACCTGCAGGAGGTTGTGAAGGTTCCTGTAATGTGTTTTACTAGCACAGAAGAAATAAATTCATGAAGAGCAGACAGAAAATCGACTGTCACCGATGATAAGCTCCGTTGACTAAGAGAGAAACTCACTCTTATTCTGTGGGAATTCCAAAACTGATCCTCCCCACTGCTGGCTTTTATTATTTATTTCAGTTAATTAGGAATATGTTGCACTTGTCCTAGTGGACATTGTTTTGTTTTATTTCATTTAGATTTGAGAGTAAACAGCTCAGAGTCTTTTCTAATTGACAGTATGCAGCCTTAAAGTGCTGTAACTTCTGCTTTAGAAATAATGGTCAATTAAACACTTGAATATTTTTCATGTTTTGAAATATAAATGAAAATAAAAACATTGTGCATGTGTTTCTTCTGCTGCACATAACAACCATGACTTCGAAACAAAGGTTCATACACAAATGTGAAATTGGTTTTCATTTACACCCCTCCTCTTAAAAACCTTTTTAACAAACACTCTCTAACATTATTTACAATGCAAACGGGAATGACTAAATGTGAGTTCAGTTGGATTTTAATACATAAATGAGTTAAAGTGATCTTTTAAAAGCTTGTTTAAATGATCTTTTTTTGCCTTTTTTGTTTATTTATTACTATTATTAGCACTGCACAGAAACATTTACCTTATCTCACGTGCAGGTCTGGCACAAATAAATGCACCAGTCAGGTTATTAAAAAATAAATAAATAAATAGTTAAGTATTAAGTATTAAGATTACTTTCTTTAATAATTGAAACGTACACAAGAATCTGACAAGTAGGTCTGATGTTAATACTGGAGTTAGTGGTGAAGATTAGCTATTATTATTATTAGTACACGCCCATGCTACAGGATAGTTGTCACAATGGAAAAATCCATTTACCGTATTTTTCAGATCATAAGGTGCACGGGATTATAAGTCACATTAAGCGAAACAAAACAGTCAGATAAGTCAAACTTTACTCAACTCATACTTCTTGATTCCTCCACTTCCGTACCATTGTTCATTAATGTTGAATTTTCTCGCAGCTGCTCTATTCCCATGATGTTGCAGTATATTAATAACTAACCTCCTATTGTGGATGGATATTCTCAGTTGTTCTCCTGACTGAAGTTTGGTCCGTTTACAGCATCCTGCCATGCGATTGCATTTGTCCCTAACCATGTTGGGGAACCCTCACGTTAACTTTTATCAAGTGGAAAAAAGTTAGCATTCATCCTCCAGCTTCATTGTTTATGTTATGCTAACATAGCTGTGCAGCTAGCGATCGCTAAGTACATCATTATATACCAGCTAGTTCAACTTCAGTAACCCTACAAACGTCCCTGCTGTTTAGTTTTCTGTCTTCATTTATGTTGGAAGTGATAGCAGAGCTGTACATTTTCATTTTTTCAGAAATCTCTCAGTCAGAACATGGTATGTCATGTTTAGGTCGAAACTAGCGAGCTAACTTACTGCTAACTTCTAACTTCTTTAAATTTAATAAATTCTATTTTCATGGATGCCTGGATGTTAAACTTAATTGTTACACCTAGTAAAGCAGCAAAGCAGCAATGATCATTTTATTAAAGATGAAATAATTTAGACACTTTTTAACTCATTCACTGCCATTGACGTCTATAGCCGTCAATGGCAGTGAATGGCTGGCAGTGAATGAGTTAACTCTCAGTGATGCAGCAGTGTTCGTTTGACTTTGGGACCTGAAGCGGATGGAGTTTTGGACCCAGATTACTCCGAATCTGCGACGCTCCTGACTACAGTAGCCGATGCGGCTTCGTAGCTTACCAAAGCCGGACTAAAACGGTTCAAGGTCAGTAAGCACAACCAGAATTCATACATAAGGCGCACTGGATTAGAAGGCGCACTGTCAATTTTTGAGAAAATTAAAGAATTTTACGTGTGCCTTATAGTGTGGAAAATACGGTACATGTATGATTAAGGTACCATGTTACAGGGAGAGGTGTACTACTACACACATCAGCTCTAGCATATAAATCTACTTTTAGACCACTGCTAAATAAAATGAGTATGATGCTAATAAATAAGGTGGAAAATTGATAAGAACCACCACTCATTTTACCCTGTTGTATGTGTTTGCTAGGCAACATGATGGTATGATAATACCTGATATAGATGAGAACCTTCAGCGGCCTAAAATGTAACTATGTGACAACTTTGGTTGCGTGGCTCCTAGCTCTGTACGAGTTTGCAGACAGACATAGATTTAGTGTATTATATTCTTTTTAAATAACATATATAAACACAAGGGAAAGACTGAAATTAACCTTAACCGATGTGTTTGCATGCAACTTCTTGTGATCAAATATCAACTGAACAATCCAGGACACGTCATTGTATTCTACTGATAAGAGAAGAAGCCATTCCATTTATTTTTCCATAGAAAGTCAGCCCTTCTTCAACCACTAATGCTGTATTACTTTTGAGCTTTTAGCTTTATGTGCACTGAAATCCCGCATTAGTGTGAATGCTAGTCATAAACATAATAAAAGTTTTTAAAAGAAAACACATTAGTGTGTACGCACCCTGAGAAACATAAAAGGGAACTGTTACACCCCTAATAGCCAGTGGCACCAGGACAAAAACAATGCAAGTTATTTTCCACATGAATGGCTAAATCAGGATATAATGTGTAACACAAAGGGTCGGTGCATAAAATATCCCCTCAAACAGACACCTTTCACAAAGACCCCAGATGACAGAGCTCATGAGCTCACATTTCCCGTCAATCCCACATCCCTCCCACCCTGTTCTTCTCTGTGCTACCCCATCACCCTCTCCTTTATAGGAAAACCAGATGAAATATAATGAATAAAGTTGTGTTTAAAAGCTTGTTTATCTGCGGAGCAACTAACTGGTGCAGGACACAAACATACACAAACAAACATCGCTTCACTCTCACTACATTCCTCAGTTTTTTTTACCCCTCTCTCTCTTTTCTCTCTCTTTCTAATGAGGCATAAAGTGAAAAACTCTGTACCCATCACAGAAGTAAACACATATTTTCTCCTTTTTGCACTCCAACACTGCACGGAAAAATAAAACTCTCCAGCAGCTTCCCAGCATCTTGTGTGGAAGCACTTTCTCGCCTTTGCTTTCTTTTTTTTGTGTATGTCACAGCCTCATTTCTCTGCCTCTGATAGCTCAGACAGACAGAAGGAGTGACAATGCCATTAGACAGTGTCAGCATCGTGACATCTTCCTCAGACCACATTTTTCTCATGCCATGCAACCCACACTGCTGCACATGCAGACAGTCACGCACGCCACCACATCAAATTCCCCAAACCACAATTTTCCTGGAGCCCGAGGAAAGCGTGAGGTTGTCGAGCACAGAGCAGTTTTTCCCTAAAGGAATGTGACTGGCCTGTTTGGTGGGTCGTGTATGTGTGATGGTTATTGCTACAGTGTAGTCTGACAACACACAAGTGAACATACTCACATGGGGCTGAGAAAAGGACCAAGCAGTGCTCTGGATGGGAGCACACATGAGCTGAAAAGAGTTTGACATTAAACACATGCGCAAGCACACACACAAACTACGTAACAGTCATGGAAAAAGCTCTGGCAGCGCGCACAAACTCTGCCACTGAAACGCTGGAGAGACGTTTAAAAGAGTATATATGAGACAGATTGTGATGGGTGAGGTTGTGGGGGTGAGGGGAAGGTGGAGGCATGAAAGCATGAAATAAGGACGGGAGGCGGAGAAAGTGCCTTGCTGTCATTGAAACAAATGTAAATACCATGCACGACACTCATGCTATACTACTCCACATGGAGGCACAACCCGCGGCACAAACGCCCATTTCAACGAGCATATATGTGAGTATACAGGAGTGTGTCTGTATACCAGCAAGTGTGTGTATGTGTGCACTGCCATAATGTGAATCTTATCACGCTGAATTATGCTGACTTGCAGCTCTTAGGAAGTTTAACACATTCAAACCAACAGGGAGCTATTTCTGCTATTCAATAGGCTGTCTGTGGCTGTATTGTCTGTTCCTCTGTGTGTGTGGGAGTATGCAATATGTGTGTGTAAAGCTATCAAACGAGTCTAAGGGTGGGAAAAAGAAGTAGATAGTGGAATATAATGGAAGACAGATGTAGATGATATAGGCAGCAATAAGGAGACAAAGCAAATGATGGAGATGATAGGCAGGAATAAGTTGCCAAGAATGGCCAAGTCTGTCAATGAGGTGCTATTGATGACAACATTCTGTCAGCAGACAGAGAATGGCATATGATATGATGTGACATGATGGCACGCAGGTTTTGGGTCAGCATCAAGCTGATGATTATCCCACCACCACACCCAGACACTGCTCACACACAATCACACAGATGCATGTACAGTTAAATCTATCATCTTTGGACAATGACACATTTCTTTGTAATTTTGCCTCTGTACACCACACATTGGATTTTAAATTGAACAATCAAGACATGACTGAAGATCAGACTGCCAGCTTTAATTCAACAAAGCATTGCATTAACTGTAGAGGAAGCCATTTCTTTGGGACATTTACCTGTATATATGTTTCCCCCCATTTTCAGAGGCTCAAAAGTAATTGGGCACAGTAACATAATTTTAAATAAAAGGACTGATTACTGGGTAAGATGAAAATAAGTAAGATAAAAATCTTTATAAAAATCTTTTGCCTACAGTCTGGAAACCATAGACATCACCAAATGCTGTGTTTCACTTGAGATGTACAGCTGTTTCTTATTCATGGGTATTTCTGCATTCAGTTTTATCTTCAGCGTCTCTTCTTCCTCAGAAGACTTAGAGACTTCCATCTGCCACTGAAGGTGCTCAAGAACTTTTACTCCTGCACCATCGAGAGCGTCCTGACGGGAACCATCTGCACCTGGTTTGGGAACAGCACCAAGCAGGACAGACGAGATCTGCAAAGAGTTGTGCGGTCGGCCGAACGCATCATTCAATCAGAGCTCCCTGACCTGCTGTCCATCTACACCAAGCGGTGCAAGTCCAAAGCTAGGAAGATTATGATGGACCTCTCCCATCCCAACAATGGACTCTTCTCACTGTTGAGGTCTGGGAAGCGCTTCCGCTCCCTTAAGGCCAAAACAGAGAGAATGAGGAGGAGCTTCTTCCCCCAGGCTATTCGGGCCCTGAACCAGGTGTAGGACTGGACTCTCCCACACACATCACATCACTATAGGACTGGACTCTCACACACATCACAGAACCACACACACTCTGGTTTTTCTTCATGCACACTTCCTATAATTTATAATCTCTTTCTGCTATTTGCACATTTTTACTGTAAATTAAGTTAAATCTGTAAATTTTGTAATAACCTGTAAATTGTAAATACTGTAAAACCACTGTCATTTAATGGTCGGGCATTGCATTGCACAGCTACAAGCATTTCACCTCATGTCATGTCATGTGTGTGTGACAAATAAAATTTGAATTTGAATTTGAGTAACTAAAAAAGGGATATTCTACTGGGTTCAAATCAGGTAACTTGCTTTGGCGTTGAAGAATATCCATATTTCAACTGGGAGCCATACATGCCCATGCAACAACATTGCCTCCACCATGTTTGCTCATTGTTGGTATGACTTTGGATTATGAGCCATTTCTCTCCTTCTCTCTACTTTCCTTCCCATGACTGTGGTACAAGTTAATACACGTTCATCTTGTTTTCATCAGTCCAAAGATTTATTTTTCCCAGAACGGTGCAATCTCTTTTAGATGTTCTGGCAAAGTCTAATCTGTCCTTCTTGTTCTTGACTGTAAACAGAGGTTTGTACATTGTCGTACAACTTTTGTATTTCCATTCATGAAACCGTCTCTTGTAAATAATGACAGGCCTACCTACTCCAGAGTGTTCTCAACTTGATTAAAGGACTTGAAGTTGTCTGTCAAGTACCATCTACTTCAGTTGTCTTCTGTGGTCTTTTGGGCCTTTTGGTGCTGCTGAGCTGGCTACTACATTCATTGGTTTTAAGAACAAACCAGATTTTGAATTTGTCCACTGCTAACATTTTTGCAATCTCTCTGATAGGCTAAATAACCTTCAGTTGCATGCAACACCTGAAATGAACTCCAGATATGTTTTGTGCTTAATTTGCCAGGACTACCAATGGAATAGGCATTACTTAACAATAATAATACTTAAGCGTTATTATGGCTAAGTATTGTTGTTAAGTATTATTTGAGCCTCTCAAAAAACTGGGGGAGTGTGCCTAAAAATTGCCATAATTCCTAAACAGTTAATGCAATACTTTTGTTAAACCCACTGAGTTAAAGCTGAAAGTCTGCACTTCAATCTCATATTGACTGAAAACCAAGATCCACCACTTAAGATTTCAGAACACACAGCATGATGAATTCAAAAATGTGTGTTATTGAATACAAGGATGTGTATGTGCTTTAATTTGTAGTCTGCAACTGCTCTGTACTGATGTAGGTGTGTTCATGTTTCGAGGAAGTTAAAGACATGGAGGGTAAGGGGAACTATGCAAATCATTTAAAAGGTCTTACATGCATATGCATACTAATAAAGAGGTGGTCAAAAGTGTATCCAGCATGTGATGGATGAAGGAGCCAATGCAGCTGATTTTGCAGGAGATAAGTAGATGAAGTCTGTTCACTGAGATCTACATAAAATGCCAACCAGTTACAGCACCTCACACACACACACACACTTGAAGTTGAGTGTCTTCTGCCTGTCAGAGGCTACTTCATGATGTAATGATAGGTTAGACAAAGGAAAGTGCAAATGGTGGGTCTGAAGAAGAGAAATGGCAGTGAAAAGGTAAGGAGGGACTTGTTGGTGCTTTGAGTCTTTTCTTAGGTAAAAGTACTCAGAGGAGTTGAGAGACTGATTGAGGGAGCCTGTATGCAGGTAAATTTGTATGTGTACGTTTTCACTTGGGTGGCAGTGTGCAGTCCCCGCCGTGTGCTTTAAATCATTGAGGTTAGAGGTCATTACTAAGAGATGGAGCAGAAGCAGAGGTGCTAAAATGACCACTCTGTCCTCTTGCTCCATCTTCGTCTCTACCCGTCCAAAGTGAATGTTTTTAAATCATTAAGGTTAAAGAAATGGACTCCAGTGGTCACAAAGCGTAAAATGACCAGTGGACCGCTGCTCCTTTGCATTCTTTGCTGACAGGTGTGAACCACCTTTCTAAAGCTACTATTTTGGTTTGACAGAAGCACTTTAGCTTGCAGTTCAACAGAGCTGGAAAACAGGCAAGAAAACTGATGAGCAGATATGGAGGGTAAAGAAACAGACCTAAAAAGAGGCAGTCAAAGGATGAAAAGAATAAGTTCAGTCAGTTCAGTTAAATTTGTGAAAATGAGTGCATCTTTCTTTTCTTAGAAACAACGACGCTTCAAACCGCTGTCTACGATATCATCAAAAGCCGAGGCCTGGAGATGCTTCATTGAGAGTAAATAAAAGGGCAGGCATTTCGGATGATGGGAAAGCACTGAGGGTGATCCTCTGCAGATGTGGGCACATTTTTTTCATAAGAGCTCTTGAGAAGCATAAACAAGCATGCAGCAGGCTTACAAATCTCTCTGTGATACATTTCACTTAGGGAGGAAGGAAAGGCATTTGAATGACAGTGATGGATTGAATATTTCAATGCTTCCGTACACTGTAGCTTCACAATATGTCTCAATATCAAAGCAGTAAATATGCCGATCAAAATACAAAAATACATTAATAGCTGCTGAACTAAGTTGTAATGCCTTCTAACAGCCTTCACTGGAGCATGACACAAGCTACAACACCAATGATGTCTCAGACCACAGCCATTTTCATACTTACACTTTATTTTCATATTAACTACTTACACTCTATTTTGGACTAATGGAAAGCACAGATGTTATAAAACATGGACGTAACTTCCAGATTAGAAAAGAGAAGTTGTTTTTTTAATGGCCACCAGGGGGCGACTCTTACAGCTGCAAAAACACGTATAGAAGTCTATGATACCTTTAGTTAATAAGTAATTACATTTGATGGGCAGGTTAATGGATATTATTGTTGAATGAGTTAATTTCTCGTGGGCTCCAGCCTGGTGGCAATGGAGGGGCAGCATGGAGATGACTTGCTCAGTAACAACAAAATAATGACATGTTACGACCCACCTACACCTGCAACTCATGGTTTTTCCTTTTCATCTATGTAATGCGATCATGGTGCAGGCATAAAGTTGGAATGTAGTACTCCAGTAGCTAGCTACAGCAAAGGAGCAACCAGGCATAGTGGAATTGGCTCGATTTGTCCCCAGAATACCGTTTTTGCTATCTTCTGACCTTTCACCTAGGACAGAACTTTCTCCAGGACCCAGGTCAGATTGACTACTTTTTCTTTTCAAATCGATAGGGCATTGTCTATTTATCTATTGCTATTACGCACTCAGTTGTCGGATGACTTTTACGTAATTTTGTAAAATTTCCTCGTCTTCTTCCGTTTTACTGGCAGTTGGCAACACATTTAATTTGGGCAGGTAGTTGCACTGCCCTCTAGTGGAAGAGAATGTAATTGTTCTGCCTCTTACTCACAATGTACCAAGAGGGTACCAGTCAGGTGAAACCAGATAATCTTCCACGGCACACCTGATCATTTAGTGGTTGGGAAACAATGATCTAGGGTATTGTTACTAGGTCACATCAAGAGTAGCAGACATTAATTCATATTTCAGACAAGGTGGTGATTAGATTCCCTCACTGATTTCTACCTATATACTAGCGTTATAGTATCTACTTATACCTTGTTCAAATCAGTTGGCTAATTCCACAAAGAGCAGTAAATATCAGAGTAGCAGCACAGATCAGCTAATCAGCAAAATCCCCCTGTCTGGCATCTCTGTACACTTTCCTATGACTTTATAAACTAGAAGTTGGAGCATTATCCAAGAATTTACTTATTGACTAGTGGACTTTCTTAATTACAAGTTGTTAGCTGGTTGGCGTGCAGTTACAGTTTTGTGTGATGATGGGCGCACACACTTGCCAAATCTCCCTGTCTGTGACTTTTTCTAGACACTATTTCTATCACGGCTGGTATTAATTTGATATATTTAAAAATGTTTTGCTTTACCTTGCAAACGTACCGTATATGTCGCCTGCTTCTGTTGGTTCTGTTAAAAAGAGGTCCTCACACATCAAATCTGTTATTTCTATCAACAAATGCTGAACAAAAAGTAATAATAAAACACATTTAGTCTGTTAAGTCCCCAACAGAGGTGTCTGTCTGACATAAATGTAAAAACAGTGGCTGTCTTTTTATGCATTCATCAGAAGTGCCGTAAAAGGTGAACTTCCTTATTGAAAAACATTTTAGTAGATGTGAGAATTTTCCTTAAAGATGTTTCCTTGAGGCTATACTGCCAGTTGCTGTTCGGTGTTCACAGGCTCGTGGTAATTGGGGCGATTCATTTGGCTGTGTGCTTTATGCAGTTTATCAATCCGAGCGGGTGACATCATAAAGTAGATCTTGCAGCGCTTTCTCAGTTCCAGTATCAGCTTGTGAATTTTTCCCCCGGCTCTTGACACATTCTTTTTTCTTCACAAGTGAGAGAATTATCACTGCTTGAGGGCTGCATTTTGTTCTGTAACGGGACTTTTCACATGAAAGCTTAAATAAGTGCACTAGACTCAGACTTTTATCACATCGCTGTCAAATGAAAGATTTAGATTTAGAAATTGCACATGAAACATTTTGATTGGTTTGGAAAATGTATACACTTGTCTACATAACTGTAAGCCAGCACAAACTGGTGACATCTTTAAATTAAAGAGGTGGCAATATGTTTGTATTAAAATTCATGGCTGAATGCGATTAGTCCAGCTAATGTGACAGTCATATTTATTTTAAATCTGCCATCTCCGGAGGCTTCTGTCGTGTTTCCGGGGCCTGATCTAATTTGGTGATCAGAGCTAATCACTCGCTCAATAACAATTTGGCAGAAGCTAAAATAGTGTGGGTACATGACATCATCGTCAACTTTCAAGGGCAAGTGGTAGGTGCAGCCTTGTGACGCTAAGCCTGTGGCATTCAACAAAGATGTGTCATTATGTGCACACTGTTGGTGCCTCGCATTGTCTGATGGACTTGGTGTCTTTGTGTGTGCTTGTCATCTTGCCCTGGTCCTCCAGCGTGGCGGGTGACACCTACTCTTGCAAGAACCACAAAGACAGCTTTGAGTTCAGCTTTTCTTTGTATGTTTTCAATGGGAAATTGTGGTCCGGCGAGATGACACAACTTAAAAGCTCAGATAATGATGAAGCTTTCTCTCTCATTCTGTCGCAAATACTGTTTCACTTCATCCGCTTCTTGTCAACTCGACTGTGTGAGGAGCACTAAAAGGATGTGCTTTTGAAAGAAAGATAGGCAAGACAAGAAGAAAACAAAAACTAACAAAACTATAAACAACAGCAGTGTGCAGCAGCCACTGTGAGCTGAAATGAGACTAGTGCACATGAAAATATATTTTATTTTATTTCTTTCTTTCTTGTCATTCATTCTTATTACTATTAGTTCTGTCTTTTATTAACTCACTAACAAATACCAGTTCAGTAACTTTATATTACTGGAAATAGTCGGAAAAGAAATGTTTAATAAGAGCCTAGAGGCAACCGTATGGTACGTTATGTACGATACACTTAAAGAGTAATCCCTATTCTCTTCATGTCAGTCAGCATTATAGTTTTTTTTTTATTTAACTACAGTATTGGATCAATATCAAGTCTGCACTGACTTATTTCTACTAAGCACTAGTGTGAAAATGCAAAAATAATTATACAATATTGCAGTTATAAGTACTCACTGGGTACTTGTGGGTTGAAACATCAAGATGTTATGATCCCATCAATAGGTGAGCTCTAGTTTGCTATATTTAAACATCCTTAACACACTGTAAAGACCCCCAAGTGGTTTGACCTGTGAAAGACACTACAAAGGATTTTTTTCAAATTGTTATAATGCTTGGATTTTACGAATGAGGGAATCTAAGATAAGATACAGCAAGAGAGAGTTAGTGCAGGAATAGAGGAAGTAATCTGGTGGTTCCCTCAGATATGGTAATTCATGCTAATCTCCATTCACATGCTTAATCTCTTAATTGCTTTAATTGATATAAAAGAAGGTTGAAGCTTTGCTGATATGTCAAGAGCCTGCCTTCCATCCTGCCTGAAGCACACATGAATACATACATTCAGCTGTATTTATATGTGCAACATACAGCCACCCAACCCTGTCAGAGCAATGAAGTTTTCTGGGCAGAGATCCTGAATGCTATACATCCAGTGCTGTGCACAGCAATATGATGACACACACATGAATACAAACAGATTCAGACTTTCACCAAGCAAATCCCTGTATTGTGCAGCCATATTTAAAGAGAAGAATAAAGGAGAAAAAAATATTGAACTACAGAAAGTCCACAGTGTTAACAAAAGGGTTTTCCGTTTCACTTCCTCACTGTCTGTAACTTTTTATCCTTTGCTTTATGGGTCAGGTTGTATTTATGTGTGTAACGAAAGGGTGCGAGAAAGCAGTAAACAAATGCACATTGAGGGTTTTTCCATATAATTTGGTGAGACAAAGACTGTTATTGTACTCCACTATCATTTTGACTTAAGGCCTACATCTCTTAGTTCAAACATTTTAACACACAAACACACATACACAGTACCACACACCATAAGCCAAAAATACATCTCTCAAGGTTTTCAGTTTTGAAAAACGGGATTGGATGCAGTGAGATAAAAACATTACCATATACTTAAAACACAATACATGCACAGGCTACAAAAAGATACGTACACAGTGCCTGTGCTTTCTCTGCTCTACCCAGAGAGTAGCAACGTTAGTGAGAGAATACACAAACATAACAAAACACACACACGCTGAACAACCTTTCACAAAAGAAAGACGACAAACGAGACTACCCATGACCCCATTATCTCATTTGTTTTCCGCTTTTTCATAGTTGCACAATCACATCCTAGTCCCTGAAGAGAGGGGAGTTCTCTCACATCTAGGAACAGCGACAGAGTGAGATAAAGCTGCAGCTTTAACATAGCAGCTACAGGGAAACAGTGGAGGTGTGAGCTGACGTGGATTTGGTTTTTTTAGACCAACTGATGTGGAATGACAGAGGACTATCTGGGAGACGGAGAAGGTAGGAGGTGGTTAAGTACCCACAGTGACCTAGAGGTCAACGCCACAGCTAGGCTGTTGACCAACCATTTAATATCATATAAATCACCTACTCTGTGTGTGTGTGTGTGTGTGTGTGTGTGTGTGTGTGTGTGTGTGTGTGTGTGTGTGTG
>NW_024582483.1:757731-766240 GCF_018398535.1 Haplochromis burtoni
TCATATAAATCACCTACTCTGTGTGTGTGTGTGTTGCTGAACCGCTGTGTGTGTGTGTGTGTGTGTCTAGGTGGGTGACAGTGATCTATCTGTCCTATGATGAATCCATCCTGAGCACGTGACCTACAGATTAAATCACCTCTACAGGGAAACTGATTACCCTTTTCCAGCAAAGAGGGCAGAAAATACACAAACACACACATACACAGTCTCGCACACAAACACACACTAACGTACGTCATCTGTCGTACTAAGAAGGTCGGATATTGGTCACTGACCTCTGAACTTGACCATCAGTTACATGGACAAGGTGATGATTTACCCCCGCCCTCCTCGCTGTGAGTGTGTGAGTGTGTGTGTGTGTGTGTGTGTGTGTGCATGTGTCATAATAGCCCCCTCCTTTCTCTTGCTCATAAATTACTTGTCAACTGCAGAACAGATCGAAGGAGAGGGAAGGAAGGTGGCAGAGACTGAAGAGAAGCTTTTATGCCTCCTTTTGAGGCGTCAAAAAGGCTCAACTGTGACAACAGCATCGGAGTGCGGGATTAATTAAAAACACAAACAGAATTATGAATAATTAATTAGTATACTACAGGTAAACATCAAAAAGGTTCCTGTCATACAGATACACCCAGCTTCATAATACAACAATCAAATAGCTACAATAATTAATGTGCTGCCAAGACAATAAAAAGACACAATAGTGATTGTTGTTCAATCACCACGGGAGGAGAAAATGAGAAGAATGAGTAATATAGAAAAAGAGAAAAAATTATCATTTCATAGAAATAATAAGAGCCAAGGAGATGATAGAGAAGAATAGTGGCTGTTTGAGAGACAAAGGTGGGATCTTATGGTCCGAGTCCCATAAGTCTGGTTATTCAGCAAAGAAGCGAGGACAGAGTAGGAGGAGAGCGCCCGAGAAGGAAAGAGGATTAATGTGTCTGACAGTCAAAAGAGAAGAGACAGAATACAAGTCCCAGGATAACACCCACCATAATGCCACAGATTATTACCAACACAGTACTGCACTAAAGCTCTCTCGCAGACACACACCCTCAAAAACGTGTAAAACCAAGGTGCACTTTGCACCGTTCTCCCTGTGTCTGCATGCGTTCACCTTCAGGTGTGCTGGCTTCCTCCCACAGTTCAAAATATGCATATAATGTTATGTGGTGATTCTAAATTGGCTATTTAGAATCACCAGCAGAGCTGTTCCTTTTATAGAGAAGTCTTAGCTGACAGGTAACTGTGGCTGATCAGAATCTGCCAGGCATCATAAAACAGGACCTCTTCCTTGTGTGTGCTGTTAATAATGAATATTCTGCCAATATTCTGCTTTGCGTGAGGTACAGTCCACACAATTTCTTGTGAATTAGTTGCAGTGAGTGAAATTCTAACGTTTTATTAGTGTGTTGGTGAACACAGTTACAGTTTTTGAATGCAGCTTGCTAACCAAGCTTTCTATTGTAAGCTTATAAATTAGCACTCCACCTTTTCACCCATATAAAGTAACTTCTGGCTCCAAAAATCCAACAGGGCAGCAGCTAAAAACTCAAAATCCAGTAAGTGACTTCATAGTAGTAACATCCAGTTTTGATATTGTGTATGATAGTCAGAAAAACCCATGGTGAGAATGAATGTTTGCCTGTCTGTGTTAACCCTGTGAATGGTGGCCTATCTAGAGGCTTCATAATGCAGTGGATGGATGGATGGATGGATGGATGGATGGATGGATGGATGGATGGAAAGGCTATGAGGTTTGTAAAACTGCCTAGAGCATTAAAAGACTCGGAAAGCAGAGATGTTAAACATCCATAAATTAATCAGAAACAATGACACAGTCACCCATCTGCTGTGACAGCACTGGACTGACCAATCATCTAACCTGCAGTGGTACCTGTGCAAAATCAACTATAATAGTCCATATTACTAGTAAGACCTGTGTGTTGGAACAGTGTGATTTATGAAGCTGTTATTACTGCCCAGTTGAGCTGCTAATGTTTCCTAATGAGGCATAGCCTCCAACTCAGCACAATGGACTAAGTAACAGAAGATTGGAGCAAATGTTGCACCTCTGTGGAGGAACAGAAACAAATGATTAAACCGAGCTGATGAACACCCATCTGCTGATGAGGCATAGGCAAAAGATAAAAATGTCAACAAAAAAAATCAAGTGCCAGCTTCATTGTTTTCCCATATATATTCACCTATAAAACACTTTACCACTGATAATAAGGCACAGCCACTCTCGTACCTTTGTGCTCCAAATTCTGCATCATCTGAATTCATATGACATCTGCCATGACACCATGACCTCTGTGAGCCAGAGGATGTTAAATAGGGCTGGGCCATATTATACCGTTCACGGTAATACCGGTACAATGCTAGGCAACGATAAGAAAATGAAATATCGCGATAGAATATGGGTAAAACACGCATGCGCAGTGCCGAAAAAGCACGGCGGTAATGGAGAATGAGAAGGGGGAAAGCAGATTGTTGAGTGAAACGGATGAACCCGAATTAGTTTGTAAAAATGGTGCAACTTAACTGGTTTGGTGTTTGTCCATCAGATACACAACAAAGCACATTTTTTTGTAGAACATGCAAGCGAGCCGTCGTTATTGCCGTATTTGTCGGACTAAGGTGCTCGTAAATCTGGGAGTAATCTGGGTCCTAAACTCCGTCCGTTTACAGGTCCCAAGTCAAACGAACATCACTGAGAGTTAAAAACTGTCTAAATTCTTCCATCTTTAATAAAACAATCAGCGTTGCTGCTTTACCAGGTGTAACTATGAAGTTTAATATCCAGGCATCCATGAAAACAGAATCATTACATTTAACGGAGTTAGAAGTTAGCAGGAAGCTTAGCAGAAGTTAGCTCGCTAGTTACCTAAGCATGATATTGCATGTTCTGACTGAGAGATTTCTGAAAAAATATCAAACGTACAGCTCTGCTATCACTTCCAACATAAATGAAGACAGGAAACTACACAGCAGTGACGTTTGTAGGTAGGGCTGCTCGATTATGGCAAAAATGATAATCACGATTATTTTCACTGAAATTGAGATCTCGATTATTTGACGATATTTATTTAACCCTTTAAGACCTACCATAGAACCAAGTCCGCCAGAGCTTATATTATTTTTTTACATGTTGTAGTGCCATTTGTGGGAGCATTTCAAGTTGCTATACATCAATACAACTGTTATAGCCCATATTTTAATAATATGTATGCATTAAGTCCATAGTAACTACATTAATTGCAAAAAAGTGCAATAAACTACAAAAAAATTGAAAATCGTTTTTGTGTTTTTTTTACATATATTTCTTCTTGGGGAAATTTAACAGGCTTATCCCTCAAAACTTTAAATACAAAAAAATTGCAAAAAATAGTTTACAACAACAAGAAATTTATTTTGAGTGTCTTCATAGTTTTATTTTGGAGACACAGCAATTTTTATATACTGCAGGAAAAACAAAAAAACAATCCTATGATGCAAATTTGCAAAGAAAACAGCATGTGCATCAAAATAAACTATTTCCAGCAGTGCAATTCGAGTTCTAAGCATCCCAGAAACTATTCAGAAAAGTCAAACATGACTTATGAAAATGATCGTTGAAAGCCCAGATCGGACCGAACTTCAGTCAGGAGAACACCTGAGATAATCCTTCTACAATATGAGGTTAGTCATTAATATACTGTAACAACATGGGAATAGAGCAGCTGTGATAGAATACAGTATTAATGAATCAATGGTACAGAAGTGGAGGAAGCAAGAAGAATGAGTTGAATAAAGTTTGATTTATCTGACTGCTTTGTTTCGCTTAATGTGCCTTATAATCCTGTGCACCTTATGGTCCGAAAAATACATATTTGACTTTTTTTATTTGGCACACTGCAGTTTAATGTAGCAAAGCACCTCTTTTTAACTTCAGTGGATATTATACATGGTTATGCTCAGGATATGTCAGCCCATTTCTACTGGAAATGCCTTTTGGTTAAACTTTCAGCAAGGAATTGCATTTGCACTGTTAAATGTTTATACAGCTTTAATGCATATAAAAAAAACAGCTGCTTGTTTAAGTAAAATAAATGGATGGATTTTTTTGCGCTAGTAAAGTTGTGGAGTTGTATTTTGTCTCGCAGAAATTATATCATCAGTTATATCGTTATCGCAAATTTTCAAATATATATCGTGATATATATTTTTGGCCATATCGCCCTGCTCTAATGTTAAATCAAATCTGTTTTGGTTTCACTATTGCTTTTAATCATAAATAGTGTTGCATGTATCTAGTTAGGCTGCCTGGAAAGACTCTGACTGTTATTGTTATGTGTAAAAATGTGTAAATCCTGCTAAATGTGGGAAATTATGCTGGTGTGGGTTTATGAGTCAAACATCATAAGTAATATACTGCAAATCCCAACAGAACAAAAAAACAACAGCCAAGGGTTTTACTTTTCATAGTTACCTCAACAGCTGTAAAAATCATAGAGCTGATATTAACTTTGCAACAGTCAGAATGCCTGATAGATGGACAGATAAAAGCCAGAGACAGGTGGAGAGAGTAGGAGAAGAAGGGGATCAGAAAGACTGAGGCACTAGTCGGAGAAATGGGGACCTGAATCACTCAGGCATCAAATGGTCTGTCTGAATTAATCCTGACCATCACACTTTCCCTGTCACACACACACACACACACCTCCCTGTCTATGCCCTGCAGCAACAGATGCTAGCAGACAGAGAGGCTTCCTCTACCTCTTCGTCTTTGAATCACGCTCTCTGGTTCCATTTTTCTGTCTCCTCTATCTTTGTTGTTCCTCTCGACTGCAAGATAAAATGCCAGTCATCCTTCGCTCTAGTTGTAAACAACAAATGAGGGTGCAATAGTGTAAGGGGAGACCAATGGGCAGCAGGGTTAGGAGAAGGAGAGAGAGAAGGGCTAAAAGAGAGAGAAAGGCAGCGGCTATTTGATAGTGTCAGCTGTATAGAGGAGATACAGACAGGCCATTCATCTCAATGGATCAGATAGCGGTCCCCCTGGAGTGTGTGCGTGTATGCACGCACACACACACAGACATGCATGAACACCAAGGAGGGGAGAGAGACAAGCTGAAAATACATAGGCACAAACTGCCTGCACTCACAAAGCAACATACGATTAAAACTATAAAAAGCACCCTAGGGCTGCAAGGTGTGGACCTATAGCCTACTAAAGAGTTGTAGGAGAGAGACTGAAAAATGGGCGAATTTCACAGCTTTTCATGAGAGTGCGGGTATTCATCTCCATCTTCGTAGCAAGCCATGTGCGAGGGCAAGCTGGAGAGAGAGACAGAGAGAAAGAAGAACAGACAGAGAGAGAACGTGAGAGACAGAGAAAGTCTGAAAGCCTCTGCATGAATCACAGTTTTCAATTTCACATCACGGGGGAGTCAGGGTGTGTGCGTAAGTAGCCAAGCTCTTTTAAACTCTCTAACATTTACTAGCTATCTAAACCTCGGCACACACAGAACGAGGCCATTGTAGAACTGTCATCCATAACAGCTGGTCTCCTGTGGTGAGTTTATAATGACTATGAAGGATGTTGAGGCAGAGTAAAAATCGCAGCTCTCCATGCTACGTTCAGCCAATATCTAATTAGGCTTGCTTCCCTGACCCTGCCGGACTGCTACCGATCTATTGTGTTCTCAGCACTCATATTTTCCGTTTTACTTCAGTATGCACTTAATCTGCAGCTGTGTGTGTGACAAACAATGACATTTCTAAAAATGAAGGGAGGAAAAAAATTCAATACGGAGACACCAAACATTTTTTAGATTTTTAATTTCACCTCCATTAAAGCAACATTTAGAGCTCTCTACGTGTCTGAAGCTGGTCCTTAAGAAAAGCAAATTAATGTTTCCCTGCTTAATGAACAAGAAGAGCAAACATACATACAGTATAAAGGGCTGGTTTGGGGGCCGCTGGTTTTCTGAGAACAATGTGTGACTGCATTATACCTCATCTAATGTATTCACTTTATTCTATTACTAACTCAGCTTCCTAGTATTCCTCTATCATTGGTACTAACAACCAATATCACCATGCCTTCTGTTTTTATCTCACAGATGTATAGCGAAGCCAGGCATGTGACAATGTAATATTCTAGCTCGTTAACGTGTTGGCCGTCCAGCCCCACGCACGGGGCGATCCGCGGTAGCTCGTTAACGGAGATTTGCCGTGTTGTGGCGTTAACGTCATTTCAACGAGATTAACGCTGACAGCACTAGTGGGAACACAACGAATATGACTGCACATTTACTCCGACATCATCCTAGTGCAAAGACAAGTGGAAGCAGACAAAAACAACAAGCAGCATGCTACAAACTTTACCCGAGTCATTTAGACAGCCGTTAGCACATGATTCTCCTTATGGGGACCTGATATGTTTAATATGCTGCTGAGAATATAGCCCAGAAGAAGCTATAGTATAGCTTTTATTTTGGAAAGAGCCATTTCTCTGTAATAAACTCTCTTTTCCAAAGATGAGTGATTCCTCAATCAGATACAGGGCTCGCAAAATCGCTAGCCCGACGTCCCGGGGCTAGCGATTTTTCCAGTCGGGCTACCAAAATCTATCTCTGCCCTGCCCGTCGGGCTATCGTAGGAAGGAAAAATATATGTCAATGCTTTTGCATTCTTTCGGAAATGTAGCTGGGTAATTATGTCATTGGCATCGGTGAGCCACTGTCAATATGTGACATATTGAAATCGCGTTTGAATTTGCGCTTGTTTTTTTGCTTTCACTTTGCAATCGCGCGAACTGTGTATAGAGAGCGACAGCACTGATTGGTGAGTGATGATAATTTGCGCACCAATTCCTCTGACATCGTCTTATCAATCGTTAGCTTACTATGCAAACATGACAAGTGAAATCTCCCGCAGCTTAAACATGTGAGAGGTTGATCGCGCAGAGAATCGCTGAGCTTATGTGAGTGCGTGTGTAAAAGCAGCAGGATATATATTTTAGTTCTGCTGAGCCAAATAAGACAGGTCAGGGTGAAGAAGTGACAGCCAAAGAAAAGCTTACCACAAAACGGAAAAGTTATGACAAATCAGACTATAAGGCAAAAAGAAAGTGCAGCTTTATGGTTTCATGGACAAAAGAATTTCTGTGGCTGCAATATGACGAGCTATATAACCAGGGCTGCACATAAGTGGTCCGCAGGTGCGCATTCGCTGTCAAAATAAAAAACACAAGATAAGAAGTTGCAACGCGTGTTTGCGTACATAAGATTTTCAGGAGGAGGACAGACATTTGTTTAGAACTCTTAAAGATGTCGAAGAAGCAAGCTCCTTTAAGCAATTACTGTGATGTTCCTCCACCTCCAAAGAAATGTCAGGAGTCCGAACCACAAAAGAAGCACGTATTCTCGGAAAAGTAGTTGCAGGAGGTGAGCTGGCTTCAAACAAATGATGAACGCACAGAGATGTGGTGCGGAATGTGCCGTGAAAATTTAATAAATGACAAATTAAAAAGGCATGAACATTTTTTTTGTATCGAAAAAATATCGAACCGTGACACCAAAGTATCGAACCGAACCGTGAATTTTGTGTATCGTTGCACCCCTAAAATGTAGTACATAACAATAACCTACAGCACACCAGAAAAATAGATTCGGACTACCTTTTAGGCTCAGGTGCAGTGACACGGCTTTAACAAGAAGAAAAGTCAGTCATTCACCACCATCTTCCTGCGCACTAAAACCACCAAAGTCCTCTTCTCCAGTGTCGGATAAGAACAGGCTCAGGATGGCTTCGTCATCCACTCTCAGCTTCTTTCCTTCGTTGTCACTTTCAAAACCAAACAAATCCTCGTTGTCAGTGTCAGAGTCGAACACCCTCCAGCCCTTCGAAATCCGTTGGTGATCATGGATGTTTTCACACTTTTCCACGCTGTCAGATTCCACCGGTGGAGTTGAGCATAACTTGCTTTTCGCATGTTTATCGCCGCTCATCATCCACACCTCCTGCTGAACGCGTAGCGCTACTTGTACGACACTATGTTGCCTGGCGGATGGACATGTGACCAACATACCACTCTTGAACCCCGATACTGTGTGTCTGATCACATGCCCTTCCGCCAGGCAACGTAGTGCCGTACAACAGCGGAACAAATAAAACAAATCGTCTTACGATATGACAAAAATCATGGACAATCCATAGAAAAGCCGCACCTGACTAAAAGCCGCAGGGTTCAAAGCTTGTGCAAAAAGTAGCGGCTTATAGCCCGACAATTACGGTACTAATCAGCTAAACGCTCATCATCAGTGCATTCTGGTACCTTTCAAAATATTTTCAAAGCCTTCCACTGTCAAAGAATATGCTGTTCTCCACTCAACCTGTGAACCAGATGCTGTGCCTTCATGTTACTGGGAAATTAGGCTAATAAAAACAGGCTTTCTGACTGTAATTAATCAATTTAACAATGAGACAACAGTGGCGACCAGATGTCAAACGGGGG
>NW_024582483.1:766332-787768 GCF_018398535.1 Haplochromis burtoni
AAATTTTGTATTGTTCGATACATATGCGTACCGAACCGAAAGCACTGTATCGAACGGTTCAATATCGATACGAGTATCGTTGCCCCCCTACTACATTTGTTATTCATTTATGAAGTACATGAAGTACAGTACATGTTTCTTACTTGTAATTACCGCTACTTGTACATATACCTAAAAAGTTATGCAAATATGTACCCATAACTTGTTTTTCAAAATATTAATAAAAGGGGTGTGTCTCCAAACAGCCATCTCTTTCCTGACAATTCCCTTTGTTCATATTCTCTTACATATGATAAGTCAACATTGAAACACCTGCGGCTTTTAGTCAGGTGCGGCTAATGTATGTACAAAACAGGATTTTCCCCTGATTTTAGCTTGTGCGGCTAATACTCAGGTACGCTTTGTAGTCCGGGAAATACAGTAATCTAAATAATGAAATCTGTAGATAAGGGACATGATTTTTGGTGCTAGAAGCTTTCTAATTTCTGCAGGCAGGTAAAAAGTCCATGTGCAAAGCAAAATAAGGGATTTGTTAATTCAAATGCAATCTCAAAGCAATCAGCTATCACGTGATAACAGCTGAAATTTAACTCTTTTATTAGAAACACTGTCTCAACCAGTTCTGCCGAAAATCTCCCACAACCAGCCTGCAGATGGGCAGGGGTCACTATGAAAAGGTAAAGAGGGCTGTGCACATAAAGGAGAACCACATCTGTCTTCACTGACAAATAATAATTACAAATCATTTCCATAACTTACAAATCCAGTGTTGTTATTTCAATAATGCCTCTGAAAAGGTTACAACAAATTAGATGAATTCAGTAATTGTTGGCAACAAATAAAAATTTTTTATCAATAATGCCTTTGTAGCAGGGTGGAAAATCCTGCCATTTTTGCTTTTTTCCAACAGTCATCAGCTATATAAGCCGTTTTATTAAAAGGTCAGGTAGGGTAGTGGAACCGCCCACCTGATCATACAGGGTAAGACGTCGCCAAAGCCTTTTTTTGGCCATCCGTTCTGAAGATGCCCAGCTGCAAGGGTTTGAGAAAGTGCTGGAGGCACTGAGATGCTTTGGTTGCTATGATAGGGGGTATCACTTGTGCTCCAAGTACCTGACTGTTTCTTATCAGATGGACCCATGCCAAGCAAAAAGATTCCTCCAAGCAGTATTTTTCATATTACGATTGTGGTTATTCACTGTGTCATCTGGTACACACAGTATTACATATTATATTCAGAGACCAGCAGTAATAACTTTCTGTTCAGTACCCCGCCCCACTCTCTACAGTTGTCTCCTGGGGAAAAGTAGCACTTGCAGTATTTTACCTGTAAGTGAACATCTTTTTAACTATCCATCCATCTGGATGCATGTCTTTGGACTCTGGGAGGAAGACAGAGTACCCGAAGAGAACCCACACAGACATGGTGAAAACATGCAAACTCCACACAGGAGATTAAAATCCCGAACCATCTAGCTGTGAGGTAACCACTGCTGCATTTTTGCCAAAAACTTTTTATCATTGCACTATAACCCAATTCAATACGCAACTGAAAAAAACTTGTCTTAAAGACTTGTCTTTAAAACCACTAAATGGACTACAAATACTATTTTTATATAGTATTTTTATGAGATTCCAATTAGCTGCTATATATCACCAGCAGCTACTCGTCCTGGAGTCCCCTAACATCATGGCAACAGGATGGTGTTTGGGTTTTATGAAAACGGAGGAGCTGGAGAGCACACTGTAGAGACTCATGCTCACTTCCCTTCGACATACTTCAACTTGTCTGCTCTGTGATAAAAAAGATATTGGTGGTCAAATTCATATTCCCAGGAAAGTTTAGTGCTTGAAGCCAAATGGTCTATCTGATCTAAGAGGCATGTAGTGTCAGGACTCTGTGCTGTGAAGTGGCAGAGCAATTCCTCTGAGCAAGGGGACAATCCCCTCAAGAGTACAGTACAGGTATGAGGTTCACACTTAACACTAATCACGCACAGCCTAGAATATGAAAGTATTTTAAAGAGTTATGACCGCAATACACGTGTCATGCTGTGTTTGTGTTTAGAGCTAGCAAGATGAGCAACCAGGCTTAGCGCCTGTTATTCCTTCATCCGCCCTAAATCTCTTCCTACTTCTCTCTCCCCTCTCTCCACTCATCTTTTAGTCTCATCTTCCAACTTGACTTATTCATCCCAAATCCCGCCTTAGCTTCTTGGGGGGAAAAGCCTTGGCTCAGACAACACTACCATGGCTCTTTTTGTACATCAGCGTTTCTTTCCATTATGCTCACCTCTCGCTACCTATCAAGTATACTTTGCCAATACAAAAAAAAACAAAGCTGAAAGGCTGTGAAAACAAAAGTACTAACTGATTGCAGAGTAGGAGCACAAAATAGAGATGAGAGGGTTATTAAAAAGAGTTTTTCAGAGGCCAACATGATGATAGGATCTGCGACTAAAAACTGTTGCTTAGCACATGAAAAATAGTGTGCTTATTTTAAAATTTGCACAAGAATATAGAGAAGCACATGCAAAAAAAAGTAAGCTGATCAGTAAAAAACAAAATCCAGACTGACAAGAAAACAATAGTAGGACTTTTTTTTTCTCCAACCATATTCTGGGTTCCCCGTTTGTGTGTGTGTGTGTGTGTGTGTGTGTGTGTGTGTGTGTGTGTGTGTGTGTGTGTGTGTGTGTGCAGAGCCTCTGTGATCAGGTCTAAAGCTGTATGTAAGAGATAGACCAAGTCATTAGTGAATTCTGCCTCTAAAGACCCTCATAATACCTTGGCCAGGGGTTAGACTATGTGCGTGTGTATTTGTGTGTGCAAGCATCTTCATGCATGTGCCATTGTAATCCCAACCCTTTACCAGGGAGAACACCGGAAACTGTACCGCTCAGTAGCCGCTCTACCTCAAACTAAGTTAAATAACTTTTGAGTCAACAATGCAACAAGCCTGGTCTGACATAAATTGAAATGAATGCCCTGCATCACTGCATTATTGGAAAACCTATTGTACTGATACAATATTTCAACTGCCCGCAGTAATCTGATACAAGTTATGTAAGAAGGTTTGAGGTTCACATTTCCCCCGCCTCGCAAGTAATCGCAAGAAGAATGATGGAAACAGTAAAAGGATAGAGGGGCAGGGGTTATGGGCTCATAATGTATCAGCGGACTTTTTGATCAGCGTTTAGTAGGATTAACAGACCTCTAGATCAATATAACTGCTAATAGACGCATTGATCTGCATCTACTACAGCCTCACATTCTGACTCGCTTGCACACATCCTTTCCTACTCACCAATCCACATACATGTAAATGCACTCTCAAGAGGGCTTATATGCGCACATACAATAACAATGACCATAAAAAGCAGTAAAGTTACTGATAACAATGGATATTGGAATGTAAGAACTGGCCCCTTACATGGTGTGATACCACGAAACTCCTTTACTTTAAAATACACACACACATGCACACGCACCACTATCTATACTGCCAATTAGTCCTCCAATAAAACCGTCCACTACCAGAGAGAGAACCATAAAGTACAGTGTTACAGCTAATGAACTCTAAAGCTAGGATATGCAGATAAATGCACATTCACTTACACACAAATATATACACACACACACACACACACATACTGAAATGCACACTAGAAATATGCCGAGCATTTGCAACTAGAAATGTAAATGAACATATCCAATAAACACTCGCACACACACGCACTCATTTTCATCCAAAGTATTCTGGACTCCTTGGTAAAGAACAAACAAATGCTGCACGGTTTGAATAAACAAATTAAAATGATTGCAGGGTGGACTGGGAGTAGATACAACACTTAGCTAATTACCCTGTCTGTGTCTGACTTCTTAGCTAGACCTTCTCTGAAATAAACACACACCCAGATACATTTTTTTTATCCCTTTAAAACAACAAAGGCCTGTATAAAGTGTCCCTTAAAGGCAAAACTGAATATGGCAAAACTGAAAGAAATAATGCAAGAAGACATACAAGTGCAAACATTATGCTTTTTGCCACTACACAGGGGTTCATAGAGAATAAATAGATAGAGAAGCTCTACCTCAGCTCTCGCCTTTTAAAGAAAAGCTTTATCTACACCTGGCTTCCTTCTGAAGCTGTTTTTTTAAGAGGACTAGGGAATAAAAACAGGCTGAATACAATTCAATTCAGCACCTGACAAAAACAACACACGTAGACATGAACATGCACGCACACCCTGCGCAATCCATCTCACACACAGTCAAGAAATAGCTCCCAATCACATACCTCTCCACTGATTTGATGCAGAGAAAAAGCAATTTATTAAGCCGCCTCTTAGGAGCGAGACTCAAACTAAACTCGTATGCTGGCCTACTTAGACACACACACACACACACACACAGAGTACAAGGAGAGAAAGTCCCTTACTTCTTACCAATACACTCATTTACACCTTCATAGAAATGCAGACTCCAATAAGGCATAAAAAGCTCCCAGAAGAGCATCATCAGTAATCTAGCTACTAATGGAACTTGCAGTCCATTACTTGATATGATTCAGCGTGACACTAACAACTGATTCCTGACCCTTTAAACGTACACCAGCTGGCCCACGTTTGGCTCCATTCCTACAGCCAACAGGAGACGCAGACAGTTTCTCATGACAAATTCGAAACCTTTCACTGAACTCTTTCATCCTTTCTAAACAATTTAAAAAGCACATCCACCAACCAGAAAAGAGGACTTAGAAATTAGCCTGGATCTAATGAAACAAAGGTGTGTGTCTCTGGTGTGTACCAATATGTTAATTTAGGGATTAAATTGAAAGCCGGTGAAAGAAAAGTGTGAGCTACTGCTTGTGCGAAGGTGTGAATGTGAGAGACACAGTGGGAAGGAAAGCCAGATTGTGACGAAAGCAGTGAAGCAAAGAGACAAAAGCCCAAATCTGGTCTGATCCCCCTGTATTAGTTTGAAATACTGCACAGGATCTTATTAACACACATACACACAGCTCAGCACTTAACTAGAACAAACAAACAGCCTTTGTGGAGACTCCTGTAGTCTGATATCATGTTGGATTCATTAGTTGACTCATGCAACCGGCACAAAATCCTGTAGCAATTAACATCTGACACACACAGCTGACCAAATTATACATACATGCCTGTATGGATACAAACATTTTCACTTTCGCTTCATCAGTATATAAAGACGCAGACACACTCATGGAAAGAAACTTCAAATTTCACTCCACTAATACAGACTCAGTATTTACAACCTGCCTGAAAAAAAAACACCAAAACAAAACATGGCCCGCTTAATTAGATTAAACAAGCGAGTGTGCGCCTGCTTTAGTGTGCACGCATACGTGTGCTCGTTTACATGTGTGGAACAACAGGTGAGGCAGGGAGACAGCTCTTAGACAGAAGGGGACAGACGGAGAGAGGGAGAGGAGGAAAGAGAGAGACTAGACCTTCATTCTGTATTCAGGGAGGTGGTGTAAATCGTTAGCTAAATAAATTAGAGCCTTGCGGCTGTGGATATCACACTGCCATATGTCAGAGAGAGAGAGAGAGAGAGAGAGAGAGAGAGAGAGAGAGAGAGGAAAAGGAAGAGGGCGAAAACACTGGTGGAAAGGAAGAGAGAAAAATCTGTTTGCTGCAGCGAGAGTGAATAAATACATACGAATAGCAACAGAAACAGATGTGGCCCCAGCTAAGAGAAAGTGTCGGGGATGGAGGAGAAGGAGGGGAAGGGGTGATGAGAGGACAGGACAGGAGCTAATCCAGTAGAGTTGAACTGAGACCAGAGTTAAGCACATATGAGCTTGTACTCTGCCCTGGGCCTGTGGAGCTCTCAGACACACACACACATACACACACACACACACACACACAGTAAGAGAGAGATTAATAAATCACTAAAAAGCATTTGGATCTATATAAAGTGGTCGTTGAAACACTGGATGATGTCATCAGTGACTTGGCTTAGGAGACTAATTTTAACTGTTAGAACTACAAAACCCCTAACCTACAGCTTTAGAGACCTTGGAAAGTCTTGCCACCGCTTAATCTACATTGGTGGCCACTTCATTGATTTCACTGTAGACAATGTATTTTGAGCCAATATAGACATTTTAAATTTGGATGAATTTTGGTTTTAGATTTTTTAACAGTTCACATCATAGTTTAGGAATTAGCTCTCTGTTTCAATTAGCAGAGATCTTTTGGAAGAACTGAAAACTATTTACAGACAGAATTCAACGAATACGCTGTCTCCCAGTGTCTGGTTGCTGGTGGTAGTGAAGATGAAGATTTAGATTTTGAGGGGGCTTTGAGTGACCAGAGTGATGTGGAGCTGGGAGGAGGTGGGTTGCATGAATGACAGTCGAGACTAGACCAGAGTAACAATGTCAGTATAGAGTTTGACATCGTGAGAAAGAGGAAGTGATGTAAAGAAAAGACAGATGAGCATTAACAGATTTTCCTTACATTCCTTACACACAAGCTTAATTTGTACAAATAGCTGCTCTGCATAGACAGCTATGAACTTTAGCTTAAACTCCCTAAGCAGACTAGCCTGTTAGCATTCATTTGCATAGGTATCTCGCAGTCCCCCCAAAAAAACAACACAAGTACCCTGCAAGTGATGAAAATGATGGTTCAAAACTTTACCCCCAGAAGGGTTGAAGATGAAGGAAACACATCAAAGATCAAGAAAGGAGCAAGAAAAACACAAACTTATTTTCACTTCGCAGCAAACAAGCTCTTTGTGTCTTTTGACTTCAGCTCTCTCCATAGTAGACTGAAGGACCAACAACAGCACCAACAAGAACAATTTAAGGAGTGGTTGCTCCATGTATTGGACACTGCCGCCTGGAGACAGTACCCAGCAACAACACATAGATGATGATCTGCAAAGGTGTCCACGGTGTTGGGTTTCTATTAATTATTTGAGTTTTATTTTCTGTTTATCCTTCCTTGTGTCTCTTAATCGTTTCCTTTCCTCTGTGTCTGTCTTCCTCTATTGTTCCTCTGGTCTCGTCTCTGTTCTCAGTTGTTGTCTCATCCTGCTGTATTTTGGGAATCGATCTTCCTTGTACATCTCTTGTAGTTTTACTTCCCATCTTTGTCTTCCTGCCTTTTGAATGCCCTCACTGTTACCCGTGTCATTACCAATTAGTCTCGAGTGTATACATAGTCTTCCTCTGGTTTGATCGCTTGTTTATCTGTTGTTTTTTAAGTGTTTCTCTTTTTGCTCCTTATCCTTTGTTCCTTGCGCCTGCTTTTCTGTTTCGGATTCCTTATTAAAAACATTTTGACTTTATTTATCTCACAAGTTTTCAATTGCTTTAATTTACATTTAATTTAATTTTCTTTTTGTTCTTTAAACCTGCTTTGGGTCCTCTGTATTCCAGTCCTAAAGTTGAAGTAAAATATAGTGTAATCAGATCTAAATGCATCAGTAGGCAAATTTGCAATTCATTTTGTGTAAACCTTAAATTCATTCAGTTCAGGAATCCGGCTAGCCATTATCTCTACAGGAAAAAGTCAAGAACAGTCCTTTCTCCTGCATGTTTTGAAAGAAATGGTGTGCACAGAAATGACGAGCCATTTCCAGACATGTGCATTTTCACGTTGTGTGTATGCAAAATGACTGTGATGTATGCAGCTCTAAACCAAAATTAAGTTTTCACTCATTTGAATTAGTAAATAACCGAAAACAGATTTGTGGTGGTCAGTGGTCTTAATGTGTCAGACCACCATAAATGTGTTGTGGGGGAACACAACCAAGTAAACTTTAAGGATGGAAAAGGATGAACTGAAAATCTGCTCATGTAACATGAAGCTTCCTGGTTGAGGGTGAGCCTGTCCTGTATACACTACACTCGGGAAACTTTGAAGGAAACTTCTTCCGGAGTTTAGACATAATGTCTCAGTTCTCTTTTAAAATGTTGTTAAAGCAAATTCAGAAAGATGTAAAATAAAATCTGAGATTAGTCAACATTAAAAGAAATTAGTCTGAACTGGCCCATCACATCGCCAAAGTTATTTTAAATTATTACAATTTTAATTAAAGGAATAACTACGCACTCCCGCTGGAAAACATTTTTCTGTTTTCTCAGGACATTTTCAGCCAAATTAACCGCCATGCATGCAAATGCATTCGCAGCGGTTCTTTGTTGAGGTTACGGCACTTGTACTCTGCATTTCTTACCTTGACTTCCCTTATTTTCATTCTGTGTCTGTATTAACTACAAGGACACCACAATCAAGCAGACACGCATACACTGACGCTTTCAGACACACTAACAGCAGCGCAGCATTCTAGAGGGGATTAAACAGCTTAGACATTGATTAGACACACCTGAACCCAGGAGGAAAGGAGGGACCGACAGCAGAGGAGGCGAAAGAAGAGGAAACAGAGGGTGGCGGTGAATGTGAGGCGTCTAAAAGCATGTTGGAAAATGAGAGAACAGAGTAAAGGGTGGGGAAAACAGGCCTAGTCGGGGAGGGTGGAAGGGATGTCAGGGTGTAAATGTCTCAGAACATGTCCTCTAGGATGGAGTGAGTGGTACGAGGAGATGGATGGAGGGGAGCAGGGTGCAAATGCTGTCTGCGCACACTGCCAAAGAGGTTTTAACACTTTAGTCTGTAGCCAAGGTGTGAAGACAGGCACTCTCATAGATATTCCCTTCTCCCAATATATACACCCTCACAACCCAAACCTCAGAATAGACCCTTTCTATAACAATCAAAATTCTACCCACAAACCATATGTACATGAAAAGACCAGAATACAGCCTGAAGTGAATGATGCATATCCGTGTCTATTTATAAAGTCCTGCTGCCTACACTGGATTGCAACACAAAGCAGCGTTCTCCCTCTGCTTTCAGATCTCTTGACTCTTCCATCATCCACTTGCTCCTTCGTGAATATAGGAAAAAGTTTTAAATGAAACCAAGTTTCTCTTTCTTTCTGTTCCCTTAAAACATGTTGTGGAATGCAATTTTCTACATGGCAAGAAGGAAGAGTTCAAACAGACAGTGCAGTCTTGAGGGTTTATTAAAACCTTTTTTCTAGCAAATATGGAATAAATAATTGCCATCCTATTAGGAAATTAATGGCTGCGACGGAAAAGCAAAGTTCTCCATGTATCATTCCTTTTTAATGCATTGGGGGGGGGAACACTGGAAAGTTTTTTGTTTTGCTTTTCCCCCCCAACATTCTTTCCTTTTTTTTGCTGCTTCTTATTTTCACACTTTCCTGTGAGACTTCTTTTAAATTGCAGAGAGAAGAAATGATCAACCGTTTCCCTTTTTCCTAACAACTTACTAAGAGACACACAAACTCACATATCCACACACGTACCCAGACAGAGACAGCAGAGTAATATTAAGATTATACAGTCCGACATAAATGGGCCAAAATGAATTAATTCTTCATAGATACCCCAACTGCGAGCAGCTGGTAAACACCGCAAAGTTACTGAGAGCAGATGTACTTAAAAAAATAAACATAAATATTCGTTCACTGGAGGCGTAATCACACATTCATACGCACACAGATACAAACATGCTACCGTGACCTAATTTGTTTAAGCATATTTACAGTTGGTCAGCTACAAGGCCCCCATCTACTCCTTCATGCTTCTACCTCTACATCAGGGAAAGGAAAACTACGGCTAATGTACTTATAATCTGATTATATGATTATATAACCGCTGCTGTTAATCTAACACACACTCTCTGAGCCTTTCTCTAGGATGATCAGTGATTTATGTCTTTAAAAGGAAGTATAAAACCAAAAGCAATGAGTGAAACGAACTGTGAGATTAAACTAACCCTCCTCCACGACTTTCTTTCTCCCTCCTGCTCTCTTTTCCCCTCCTCTCTAAATTATCTGAGAGCTGTAATTAAAAAGTGCTCTCTGGTTCTTGCACTGTGCTAACAAGCAGGCCAAAATGCACACATGGATACACACAAATCCAGACTAAATTAAAGATAGTTAAAGCTCGACTAATCATCTGAGTCAGTGCCATAACGAGTGGTGTGAGAGGAACACAATATTGTACAATCTGTAAAGTAAAACAAAGTAGTGTAATTAACTGTAGTAAATCTAGGAAAGCCCCACCTGGAGAAGCGAAAAACAAGGCTTTCCCCCCACTGCCTGCCTGTTATTTTTACCAGGCGTGTTTAGCCAAAAATGCCAACGGGTCCAGTCGGATGCACTAAAGACTAGCCACTCTGCTTGTTCACAGCTGCTGGAAAGCACCTCATGCGAGCACACTTCTAACCCTGCATGTAACTGCAGAGACCAAATCGCACCAATACCAATCCTTCTTTCTCCACAGCAGCCCAGGTTGTCAGTGGTGGGTCATTTCAGCTGACATTGGAAATAATGGGTTTTCCCCCCTGTGCAGAAACCCATGAAATACTGCAGCAAATTCTGTATACAGATCGCAAGTGCCCAGAAATGTACAGTTTACATATCTTTGCTTTTCTTCTTTCAAAAGAATGTTTGTAGCACGAAACAGAGTGAAAATCGACAGCTCTGAGATGCAGTTAGGACGGCCTTTTAACCTCCTGGTCGCCGCACCATTCATGTCTATATGTCTAAAACTATGAGTTCTCAAGTTGGATCTTCAGTACTACAGCAACATGTAGGAACCAACGTGCTGCATGAAACCAAGCACACACAAGGAAAAGATGAAGATGTGATATCACAGTGGCATTGCTCCCGTAATGAGAAAGTACAGCTCTGGGGTGTTTTTGTAGTGTGCATAAAGTGAGATTTACTATCATCCTTAAGTGTAAAATCCACACTTCAACAAAAATCCTTGTAAACCCTGTTTACTCACCAACAGATCAGAGCTGCTTTCTATTTCACCAGATATCTCTCTTCATGATTTAAAATTATTACATGATTAGCCAGTACTAAAATCAGAAAACAGTTTTGGGAGTATCAGACATCAAAGAAATCATTTAGCCCTGGGAGATATGAAACTAACCAGATGCTGCTTTGCCCTCCAGTCTAATCACGTATCAGTCCGCAATCACACTGATCAGCTGAACAAACAAACCAGGATCAAACAGAGAGCAAAGCTCTTCAGACAAAGGTTCATATTGCTGGTTAAGTTGCATGTCTTCAGTCTTACCTGTCATTATACAATTTCTAACACCTGCATGGATTAGCTGTTGTCCTGTTGAGCATTTACTGCCAACCAGAAAGTATACCCTACCTGACTCCGAGCCCCCTCTGGAGGCACATTAAAACTCAATTTTTTCAGGCCCATCACTCATTCTTATTTATTTTCCTTTCAAAGTTTCGAACTGTCCTCTATGAGAGCAGACAATCCAATCCCAGGTCTAATTATAAGCATCAAGAGAGAACATTGGGCTCTTATGATATGTCTGTCATCAGAAATGTTAAATTGAATTGCAGAGAGCCCAAATTATTTCCTCGTGCACAGCTCACTCAAAAAAACCCCACAAAAAACACAAAAAACTGTGAAACTGGCTGCTGACTTTTTTTTTTCACTTAAAGCTTGCCCAGCTTAACAATAAGTCTTAACAATAAGACCTGCCTAAGCTTAAATGCCCAATCTAAAATTTTAGCAAATAAGGACTTCTTAGCAAATACTCCCCACTGATCTTCCTGACCTAGTTTGTGTTTTTGTCTGTGGGTTGCTGTTGAGTGGGCAAAGGGAGGGATTTACAGTATTAGAGCAAAAATGGCACACTTATGACAGTCTTCTCTTAATCTTACTATTGTCTCTTCCTAATCAATTTGGGGATGGCAGAGCTCTTTTCTCATTTTTGACAAGCTGCAGAAAGACTGTAGTGGTCAATAGATGCGGGTGGGCAGAGTAGGGACCTGGGCTGCATCCAGTAAGTGCACTCACCAACAATTAACAACAACATGAACACAAAACAATTAAAAGTTTTAAAGAAAAGACCGTTTCAAGGATGAACATCTGCACTCCTAATGGAGACACTTAAAGTGTAAACTCTAGCATTTAAAGAGAGAACACCATTTAAACAGTCCATTGTGTTTAGTATGAGTACAGCAGTACTAATTTGGCTTGTGTACCTGGTGTGTAACGTTTTTATAACACCTAAATTCATTCAAGAGCAAATCACACACGTTAATGTTGCATGTGAAATAAAACAACTTCTGTAGTGTGAAGTATTCAGAAGTATGTGTTAGAGATGGCACGATACCACTTTTTTATGTCCGATACCGATACCGATATCATAAATTTGGATATCTGCCGATACCGATATGAATCCGATATAGTGTTTTTTAATCAACAAAACTGTTTTTTAAATATCTTGCTGCATTTTGTATAAGTTCATACTCAAGTTTAAAACAACAACTACACTAAAGCTATTCTGTTATACCTGTATGCAAAAAAAAAATTTCATAGTTCAGCAATACTGATCAATCTAATAAACTTAAACCTACACCATCCTCCCTATTCTGGTATTTTAAAGAGTACTTAGCATAAATATTAAGCAACCTAACTAATAGGGTTCCAACTCCCAGCAACAACAAAAATAAAAAAATAAAAAATAGGGAACCACCCCTCACGCTCCACCTCATGATGCTTAATCAACGTAATCAACCTTAATTTGATGCAGTGTGAAAAAAAAATACACAGAAATCAATTCTTTTTCAAGAAATATTAAATAGATTCAACATCTTTCTTCAACAAAATTGCAGACTGCACAGATGGTACCTTCCCAAAGGAAAAAGTACTATAGCTTACTAGGGTATATTAGACTTAACAGTTACTATATACAATAATGGACTTCTATACATTTTACATCAGATTAAAACTTTGGGTGTAAGATTCAGATAAATATTAAATAATTAAAAGCGAGACATTTTAAATGAGAATAAGAAAGAAAAATATGTCTTTGTGCCCCCTTTTCCCTGTTAATGCCCTATCGGCCCCCCTGGCTAAACTTTGCTAGATCCGCCCCTGCACAGTTACCAGCGTCAGCTACGTAGAAAAAGATCCTGGTGTAGAAAGTAATATTAAATAAATTCTAACAACAGCTTATCAAGGTTAAACGTGCTGCTGTTGTTCAGCCGCTGGTTTCCTCTTTCTGGTGCAAAGTGGGCCAAAAGCAAACAAGAGAAACGGACTCGCGACAGAAAAGCCGATCAGCTGATCATTAGCAGTTTCATGATTGAAGTAGCAGCCGGAGAGCGAGAGGCAGTCGCTCGTTAAGCTTAACGCAGGAATGCTTTACAAACATTCAGAGATGGACTTACACACTTGCTTTACTTCTCTCGGGGATAACTTTGTCGGAGATGAAATGCCGGGTTGCTAGCGAAGCTCCACATGCTATCCAGACCACCGACAGGTCCTGCATGCCACAGCCGCTCTATCACGTGATGCATACTGCTCCCACGTGCTAACGTTCTGAGGTGAGTTATGGCGTGTTGCAAGTTTTGTGAGGTGCTTTCGTGATATTTAATGGATCGGATTACATTTTTTATTTTTCTCCGATATCCGATCCAGTAATTTAGGTCAGTATCGGACCGATACCGATACGTAATATCGGATCGGTCCATCTCTAGTATGTGTCATATCTCAAACAAAGTAATTGATCTTTTTCTTCAAGCAACCCACTCAGCGGTGACCCTTAAGTAGGAATTGAGACTGTCTTTTAATATCCAAACAATCATTGAGATATAGGTAAAAAAATAAAACACTATTTCTTTTGTCAAAAACATATATTTATCATTGTTAGGCCTGCAACAGACAGTCTAGGATGTTGCAGGAAGTCCTCTCACCCCTGTGCCAGCTGGGATACCCTTCAACCCCCCTCCCCTCCCCAAGCCTGAATTGGATTAGCCGAAGTAAATTGATGGACAGATGGATATTCATGCCTGAATGGAGCAGTGTTTAGGAAATGTTTAGCATTTTAGCAAGTTAATTCACCAAGCTCTTGTCTTAGATTATGAACGATATAATACAGTATTGAGTGAATTTTATGCCTGGGTCTTTGGATAAGAGTAAACATGTGAGAGTACTGTGTGTGGGCCTGCAACAGAATAAAAGTTCCAGACTGAGAAACGATAGGACAAGGCTTATACCCAGCTTATTGAAATCTAATATGTCATCGTTTCTGCTGCTATGGGTTTAAGGTTTTGATAGCCTGCTTGTTTTCATTTTGCGTGTGTGTATGTGTTCTCTCTGCAGAGGATCAGATAAATGTATTGATGCAGCCCATATCTACACAAAGGTTCTCGAACAGATGCAGCAATCGTCTGCACAAAAGTCACAGACGAAAGATAAAACCCGTTCATGTGAGCACATTCTCTCACACACAAGAGAGCTTAAGCTTTAAAAGTTTCATACTTAACACCATCTTCACACACATAAAAACACAGCACAAGGCATGTACAAATTTCCTTATCAAATTACACGGGCTTCAGTGCTTTAGTTAATATATAAAAAAGTGGCATTCTGACCACATGGTGAGACCAGTAAGTCACCACCATTGGGCTGTTTTGAGAGCTGTGATTATAACCCAGAGTGCCAGGCTCCCAGGCTGCTTGTGATTGGCTGATTGAAGCAGGCTAATGAAAAGCGCAAAGAAGATGGAGACTTATTCTGGTCTGATTAATGTGTTTTCCTCAATGCCAATTAAACACTGATTACACAAATTAACAACTCTGGGCTACCATAATCACTAAGTGCTCACACAGGGACCGGTGCTGATAGAATGGGCTACAAACACACACACACACACACAGCTGTAAGGCACCACACCCCATTTGTCCTTCTATCCTTGCCCAAAGCCCTGTCAAATGCTGCCAGGCCTGGCAGTTGTTATAACCTAATGCTTTTAGCTGCATGTCGTCCAAGATAGAGTTACGGACCACATTCACCAACCACCCTCTCTTGTGACTCACTCATTTTTTTCCCCCTCTCAAACACACACAAGAGGAAAAAAAGACGTCACCCGAAGCCACGCAAGAGTGCACATACATTGGGCCTTACACAGACAGCTGGTGCCAAAGGGTGCAGTTAGTGGATCTCCCCTCTGGGATGGGGCTGCCACCCACTTTCCCTTGTATGGAGCCAGATGGAAAGAAGGACATCAAGAAGGGAGATTAAAAGGAAGGAAATGGGGACAGGAGATGGAAAGGGGGAGGCAAGTGACAGGACAAAAGAGGGTAGCGGGAGAATTATATGAAAAAAAAAAAAGTTTCTGCAGAGTGAAAGTAATGTGAGTCCACAGGGCTGGTGGGGGTGGGGGTGGGTTACAATATGGAAAGACACAGTCAGTCCAGGAGTGGTGAGAGGGCATGAGGAACAGCAGGAAAGAGAAAAGGGAAAATGAGAAGTTATTCAAATGTCCTTAAAATCTAGAAACTAGTGGAAGTGTAAACCACAAATGCTCGCAAACACGTTTAACCTCTCTCTCACACATGTTGCCACATTTTAGACAGATGTGTGCGTTTGTTCTGACAGAAAAATTAATGCAACTTCTATTGTGCTAACATGAGAAAAATCACTGACCACTAAACTTGCATCTTGCTCAGTCAGCGAATAAACCTGTTTTTGGTTAGTGGGTGTTTTGTTCACTTAGCTTTTTTGTGTGCCTGTGTGCTTAAGTGCAACACAATGCACTGTTTCAGCAGAACTGCACTGCATAAAATTGAAAAACAAAAGAAATAAAACAGTTTTTTCATTCAAGTATACCTACAGTGTATCAGTATATACCCTTATGTGTGTATGCTGAGCTGCATATCTGTGTATGTGTGTCTGTATATTTGACAGCAGCTGTAATCTGCTTACAACCGGTTTATTTGTGAGCTATCTTAATTTTTGGGCTACATTAGCTCAGTATGTTTCTCTTTGCACTGAGTCTCTGGAACAGGAAAAAAAGAACCTAAACAAATGCAACTAAATAGAAAATACAAATACAGTATTGTTACTTCCCCAACAAACAAAATGTACCCAGCCTCCCTCCTTCTCACTCACTATTCTTTTATGATAATATAGGTTTTTGTTGACTGTCTGCTTTGCTTGTGTGAGTGTGAATCTGAGCTTGTGTGAAAAGACAAAAAGGACCAGCTGTTTCATTATACAAGCGTAATACATCCATGAGTCCAGCTAATTTGATTTAGAGCAGGCACGAACAGGATGCCGTGAAAACAGAAAGAAAAAAGCAATGCGGGGGATAGAGGTGTGCCTGATTAGCCAACTCGGCTATTAAATGTTACTAACCTACTTAGTCGGCACCAGAAATACTGAAACTAACTAAAAAATTATTCATATCGTTTTGATGTGCAGCACTGATTAACACTCAGTTATCAAAGTTATTATTTTTTCAACCCTAACCTTTGAATTAAAATGTGTGATTTAGTTTGTTTTTGTTCATCCTGGCAATCATAAAGCAAAGACAATGACCCTCCAAACTTTTTCACATTTTTTGACAAAAGATCTGTTTTATCTTTGTCCTAAACATAGCGTCGTGGTTCAGAGGTGGTAGTGTGTTGGGGGTCCGTTTGCATCAGTGGACCACCTGTGTGCCATAAGCAAACGTAGTTGTGTCTGTTTATCTGAGAGAGTTAACTGTTTTTTCACAGTCAAAACCTGTCATAAATATTGTATTCACCTCTCAAAGTGAACTTTTTGTACTAATGTTTAGCTTTTTGGTGAATCACCTGTCATCTGAATAAACAGGCTCTCCTCCACACAGTCCTCATTTATAAAGTATTTTACAAACATTACAGCTAACGGATGGATTTTCCCATGTCAGTGCAGCTAGCCAAACAATGAAGAATCACTCACTGCTAAAAAGTACACAGTATATCCTCGGCTTTAACATAAAACGTATTATTGTGGCCAGGGGCAGCACAAAAGTGACTCCCTTAAACTATTTTTTAGTTTTAGTCTTCTTATTTTCCCCTGAGTTATTGGTTCTGTTACTAGTTAGTTAACACAAACTAAGTCTAAGTCTTACCAACATACCAACACAGTGACATAACGTTCTATACTGACAGAAGACTTTAAACACTTATTTCTTAAATCCAGCTACACAGACAGTGTTACCTCTATGTCAGTTTTTGAGAGCAGGGCTCCATGATGTAAATCAGCCTTTATACATTTAGTGTTTCATTTCCACTTCACTGTAGATTACTGACACCAGTCACAGGCCCTCTGTGAAATAACAAGCTATTATAGTCACAAATGAATCAACAGCCTGGGACTTGCACACATCGCAAGTTAATGCAACCTTTTGTGCTGTCCTCAAGCTTTCTTGTAAAGTTAAATATAAGAACCAGTCTATTTACCATTTACCAGTTCTGTGTCCTTTGCTGGCTGGGTTATCATGCCAACTGATTTATCGTTACCTTTCTATCCTCGGCTAATGTTAATTCATGACAGTGGCATGTGAGTTAAGCGCCCATATTCATAGTATTCCTAGAATCTTTTGATCTCTTATAATAATCCCAAATCCCAAGTGTGATATCCATCTCTCGTCTCATCCTTGTTAAAATTACAAAATAAGTCCAAACATTT
Source organism: Haplochromis burtoni (assembly GCF_018398535.1). NCBI lineage: Eukaryota > Metazoa > Chordata > Actinopteri > Cichliformes > Cichlidae > Haplochromis > Haplochromis burtoni. The sequence goes on from NW_024582483.1 coordinate 783,896, forward strand.
GATGTAAAGTTGTTGAATGCTGTCTCATCTTTATTTTACCAACTTCTTCCCGCACGCTAACCATCACATCTGCTGACCTCACGAGGGTAGCAAACAAATATGACATCATGTATGCATGCAGTGATATTCAAGCATCAAAGTGCCACATATTTCTCTTGAATTCAAAATATAAATTAGGTGTTGAAAAATAATTTCATGAAAGGTTTCAAGTGGCTCTAAAATATGCACAAAATATTTGTTAGGACAACGTTTCACCTTGCACTTAAAACTGTGCTCAATTTTGACTCTTTCTTGAGTGTTTTCTTATTATTGGACTATTTGATTATTCCAAATTTTCTCCTTTTTAATTGAGAACGGAAATTAGTCAACAGGCGCATCCCTAATGGAGAGAGAGAAACAAAGAGGCAGAGAGAATTGAGATAGGGAGGAGCTGAAGGCTACAAAACTCTTTCAGCCATGATTGAGTTGGGTGTGTTGAAAGCAGCTGGTTTAAAAGTCAATTCGCATACACAAATAAACAGACACACTGCAATTATCTATACACCTGATGTACAAAAATGCTCTGATAAAGGAGGTACGCACACAGCCCACACACAGAGTTTGATGAGCTATAGACATCCTAATAAGTCACTGTGTCAGATAAAATGACTATCAAAGCACATAATCAAGTACATTTTGCCAAGAACTAGACTTGAACAGTAAATTCCAAGGCAAAAAACAAACACACACACACATGCACACACAAAAACAAACACACACACACACACACACACAAACAATATTCAAGGTGTGTCTGCTGGGCATGAGAGGCTGCTCACAAATGATGGTGGCTGTAATCAGCAAAATGTTTGCCTAGAGCAGTGGAATGACATTTAGAACAGTGGATTATTGGAGCAAAACCCACACGCTGGCTTTTACACAAGGCTATCATATTATTAAGAAACTATTATAGATGTTATAATACCAAGGTTACACTGGCCACAGTGAGTGTTTGTGATTTCACTGTGCAAGACAAGTCAAACCTTGTTTTGACCTAAACATTTGAGTATAAATTGGTACAAATTGGATCTCAGAAACTGAGAAGCTAGGTAGCTGTCTACAAATGTAGGGCAGAAAGCCGAGCCTTCTCTAGAAGCAGAAAACAGTACTCAGGGGTTCACTTAGAAAAATCTCATCAGGAGAGGACATATTTTCGATAGGTGGTTGAAGGAATTAGAAAATTTGTTACACCTTCAGAAAATGAGATATATAGTATGTCAACTAAAGCTGGTCTCTTTCAGGAAAATTCAATCACCAGTCACATTGAAAATTTGCACATATATATGAATGAAACTAAATTTCAAGAAGTTAAACGTCTCAATACTTGCCTACACCATCAGTGGATGTGACAGTTAATAGGCCTCTTTGGATTCAATAGGCAGATCCTATCAAGAGCATGTTGTTTATAGTTATAGCCTATCTGTGCAGCTTCCTCTGCAAGCATCTTTGCAACCCTCCTCTCCCCAGGACGACCATTTCATGCTGCGTCTGACATAAATACTGTCATCATGTTGTTTGTAATTGAAGCCTGCTCTGTTATTTGCTGATGCTCTTCCTGCCTTGGCCTTTCCATGTATGCACACTGACTATCTCCATATAGTTACTGCTGACTAGACAATATTACTCACATAGACAGTATAAAAGATGGACGGATCTACCATGACACCAACAATAGTTTGTGAAGCCCTGTGTTTGGGTCACTGACATCACTATCTTGGTGTTTTGAATCTGATACAATGAGAGAAGGGTTGACATAAATGTAAAACAACATGGTCATTAGCTAACGACTTGTCAATACCAAGGAGCACACCCTGGATAAACATCCTGTCTGGAACACAGTGACAAAAATGTACGAAATGGACTGAATATTTTACTCAATATGACCTGAAATGAGTGACTGAGCTCATAAAATCATCAGAAAAGTTTTTACAGAGGTCACATCCAATAAACGTTTATCCAAACAGAAATCTTTTTGTAGCCACAGCTATAGACTCCTAAAGGTCATTGAAAGAATCCAGGTTTAATGCACTTCCACATCAGTTTCACTCTCCGTACCCAGAAGCTACATCCATCTTTTATACTGTGTATGCTTATCTAATTACTGTTAACTGAATCTCACTGCCACAAAATTCATTATTTTTGGCATTTTAAGTGTAATTGGGAAATCGAACATGCTCTTCATCAAAGAAATAGATTATAAGATTGTGGTGTTAATGGCAAATTTGTCAACATGTGCTACTTTGCCTTTGAAACAGCTCTGCCCTCTCACTGACTGTGAATGCTTTCCTCTGTGGCATGACAGCCTTCAGAGGTGATGTTTTGGTGATGTTGTACTAAATCAGATCAGAGTGGTGACTACAGGCAGTGGAGAGGCTGGATCAGAGCCAGTGTGGATTTTTTTTTTTTTCATTTAATTTATTCCATCAGGAACTGGTTAAAAAATGAAATACTTATAATTGTAAAAATGCTATATAATCAAACAGGCGAATAACAGGTTAGTAATGCCCATCGCTCTGTCTTCCATGTTCCCTAAAGCCAATGACATATATGCCTGTATATTTTCCTGATTGGTGAATTACTGTCCCAGGTCTTGTCTAAACTCTAACAGAGACTAACATATTGTGGGCAATAACAGTCACATTGTCCATAAAAAAATAAAGACAAAACTGCAGTAAATGAGAAGAATTCAGCAGGGACTGCAGTGAATCATGATTTGATACAAAGATTTAAAACCTGACTAATTGCACACTTTTGTTGAAGCCCCTAAGAGAAGATTAGCTGAACGGCTTCATGAGTTATTGTATCAAAACCTCTCTTATAAAATCAATTTAGCCCTATGAGACACTCCTAACAACAATGACATGCTGACCTCTAATTTCTTGCAATGAGAGGGAACCTATATGTTTCGCAAAGTTTTTGTAATGCATACCCAGTGCACTATGAGATGTAGGACCAGGAAGAGTACATCATTAAAAGGAGGGCTGGAGTATCAGCTGAAGCCGGTCTGAGCATCAATAAGAGCCACATCAGCAACAGACAATTTAATGACGAGAAAAGAGTCAGTTAGGCCAGCTTGTTTGAGGTTAAAAATTGAGTCACGTAGCAGACTAACATGAATATTATTGTATTACAGCCCAAATATTTAACAGAGAGCAACACAAATATGCTTTCAGTAGAAAATAATGCCCATTTTAAAGTAAATTTACATTTCATAAGCCATCCAATCTCCCTCCTATGAAGCAATATTAGAAGCAAATTGCATTAATGCACTTTGGCAACAGCAATGACTGAACTGAGAGTCGAACTAACATCTTGAATATAACTGTCTGTGGCCTAAAGTTTAATTAAATTAGCTAAATGAATGCTTTTTTACACTCTTACTGTAAATATATATCACAGTATAGTATGACAGATTGTATATGAAGGGATCCTAACTACAGGTTCCAAGTCTAATTTAATGGCTGCTTGTGAACTCTTTACAGAACACAACTGATTACAGCTAATAACCTTATATATAACGACAACAATGAGGAGCATGCAGAGCAGTCTGTGAAGTGAATTAGTGGAATCATATGGAAGAGGATTAGAAAAAAATGCACAAATATAATTCAGTTTAAAAAACAGAAGCCGTTTAATAATTACATATACATATATATACATATATATACACACATATATATACATATATATACACACACACACACACACACACATATATATATATAAATACAGAGACAAATATAAATAAAATATACAAAGGAGATAAATAGAATAAATAGGAATAAAAATAAAAATACAAGTGAATTGCACATTTCAAGTATTTCTGGTAAAAAG
>NW_024582483.1:789097-842793 GCF_018398535.1 Haplochromis burtoni
AACTTGTATACTTCAATGTTCTGATTTGTTTGTATGAATTCAATATTTGGCTTGATGGCAACATCTGGTGGAAATGTTGTGTCAATAGTCCACTTAGAAATCCCCTTACTGATGAAAATGCTGATGTGTCAAATACTTATTTTCCCCGCTGTATATATATATATATATATATATATACACACACACATGTGTGTGTGTCTGTGTGTGTGTTGGCTTTGTTTCTCCTCCTTTTCAAATGAAATAAGTAAGCATTTGTAGGGTTTTTGCCATGTGAATATGATTGCTTTCAATAATTTTGTGTTTATTTGGTTTTTAAGTACATTAAAAACCAAATAAACTTAAGTTAATTAAGACTTGATTGATTGATTGATTGATTGATTGATTGATTAATTGATATAATGAAACTGACTGTGCTCGAAACTTTCGATTGCATGCACCTAAACACATAAGATGCAGAAGTATCCATACAAATCAACCAATAAACTGGATCCCCACACACTGTAAACAAATCGCTCCTCCTGGTATCATCTTTCATAAAACTGGTCCTCTCAAGTCAATCGCTTCATTTACGGTCTTTTGTATCCAAAGTGATCCGTTTGATGAATTTTGTGTCTTTTTTAATAGAGAAGATAATTAAACGTAAAATTCATTAAAGATTGTTATTTTGCTGTCATGTGAAAGCGGCACAAGATGCATGGTGTAATCTGGTGAGGGCTTGCATGAAAAATGCATTTTTACTTAACCATTAGTGTAGTGGCAGTTAAGCCTTCTCCTGCATTTTCAGACTGCAGTACCAACGTGCAAGTTTTTTCCCATAATTCTTCATAAATAATTAGTATTTTCTTGTTGTTCTTCCACAACTGTTACTTTCTACCGCAAACTGGGTATAGGGCACTCACGTCCCCCAAAAAACCACTTCTACAGGTATTGCATGAATCTGATGCTTGACATTGCAATCACATTTCTGCTGCACTCACAAGCGTTCAAAAGGTAAATGTCATGTCCAGCGGAGTGATGTGATGACAGGTTGGAAGTGCACCCGGCCATACAAAACAATGAGTGGCACTGTTGTCTGCCATGAACATTCTGCTGAGTCAAGCACAACCACCATAGACAACACAGCTGAGCCTCCAGGTTGGGATATAACTCAAGATGACTGAGGTTGTGTGTGAGTGTCTGCATGTGAGAGGCTGCGCATGTGTGTGTGTGGCTGCGTGTAGTGTGTTTGTTCAGCACAGGAGCTCAGCACAGGGCACTATTGAAAGTTTTGCATCAACAGGCAAACAAGATAATTAATTTCTCTCTTTCGCTCGAATGCTTTCATTTTATTTTCATTTGTTTGCCTTTCTCTCCTTCTACTCCCACATTCACAAGATAAAGTGAATCCTGTGAGAGACGACTTGTGGCTCAGTGCACACAAATTCATTTTACTATAGGATAACAAAATGTCTCTGAGAATGGTGTTGTGTTTGTGTGCGGGCCTGTGTATGCACTTAATGAGATGAATGTGTGCGCACCTCCCCTTCCCAATTACAGTGAGTGGAGAAGAGAAATAAGTGGTAGAAAGGAAAGAAAGATGTAAGGCAGGGCAGGGATAGAAGACAAGAGTGATGGGCAATGATTGGAGAGAAAGATGAAGTGAGTGAGAGATGAATTTAAAAATTAGATAAAGGAAGTCTGTTAGCCAACTATTTTCCCACGTCTTAGTCTTTTATTTGAGGAGCTCACTTCATCTGTCTTGACTAAGAATCTTTGATTATCTCTATCTCAGTTTCTCGGCAGACTTTTCTCATCTATCTCTCTACTCCAGTGACCCCCATAAATGACTCTTCTCCCTCTTTTTTACTTTCGTTTTGAATTACTTTTCTCCTCTTGATTACATTTCTTCACATCAGCATATCTTCTTGTCCATCTTTGTCCATTCATTTCCTAATCCGTCAATCAAAACTACATTTTTTATCGCTTTTTCAGGTTTATTGCTTTTCCCCCCCGCTTTTTTTATATTCCAACCTGATTCCTATCTACTCAACCCCAAGTCAATCAAAACATTGATTTCATCAACCAACATAGGAAAAGTACATACAGGAAGACATTACTAAACAGCAGAAGCAATTCATTTCACAATCCAGCACTAGTCAGCATCAAAAACATGACCACAATACTTCTGTACTACAAGTGATGGCACAAATCCACTCCAGTTGCAGAAAAGTGGGCCCATGTGAAGCAATCTAGTTTGTAAAACCTCTTATGGTGATCTACCCCAGCTGATAGAAAACAGATACAGAGGATGATTCGCTACTCAGAGAACCAATGTGGTTAAAAACTAAATGTATCAGTTGGCCAATATGCAAAAACATAAATATCTAATATCATCTAATCATTAAATAAAGTCATTATAGCTCATAAGCAGTGCCAAAGGCAGAGGAAAAGGTGGGTTTACCCCAGAACTGCCCACCAGTCTTGAAATTAAAGACACATGAACACTGTTATTATTTCATCGTAATTAATAATGAGACAACAGCAGGCACAGCAGGGTGTTGATGTGTGTACATGTGCATATAGTAAATGCAAGCCACAAGTTTTTTATTCTGGCCACACAATTCTGCCACACTGATCCTCTCACACAAACACACACTTCTGTAGTGCGTGCCATGTCTCTATAATGCTGGTTGGCTCTTCACAGAGGTATGCCCACCTCTACTTGGATCAAAGGACTGAGCTAAAAACCTCTGGCCAGACACACTCTCTCTCATATGCACACACACCCACCAACACAGACACAGAGTATAGTACTTCCTGCCTGTTCCTGAATGAGATCAAAAAGGGTCTCTTTTGCTCTGAGCCTATAGCATAAATCACCATAAGCAAACGAGTGTCCAGGAACACACACGCGCACACACAAAGCCACCCTCATAAGCACCTGTGGCAGATCAAACGCGTCAAGCTAAGAACACACACCTGCAGCAGGGGCAAAGCCCTTGCACTGAACGAGTAAATCATGCTGCTCTCATAAAAACAGCAACATACACTCCCGCATTTGTGCTCGACCAAGCCTGACCTCAGTAATATTCCATGACTATGCAAAGATCCTATTCAAATAGCTCGTGCTGGCCCCATCACAACGAAAAGGCACATGCAAACAAATAAAGAGTCTCATCCAGGTAGGTTTAGTGCAGGAAGCCCAGGAAAGAGGGCCCTTGATCATCTTGCACTGAACAATCATTCTATATCACTCCACACCCTGTGGAGGCTACAGTTAAAGTGGCTTCGCTTAAAGAAAAAAGTGTAGAAAAGTAAGACAGGGGGGAAGAAAAGACGCAGTGAGAGATAAACAGAAAGTGCAGAGAAAAAGAGACAGCCTCGGGTATGATACACTGGATGGTTGCCCGCTTGAATCCCAGTACTGACTGAAACCATCTGGATGAGGCAAAAAAAGTCACTGTCTTCACCTCACAGTGAGACTGCTGTTAAGCCTTCGACTAATCTAGTGCCGCCACTAAATGACTGGCAGTACAAGTCTAGGATTTTAAAGGCATTTCCCAGGTATTAGGAAGGAGGCTGTGTGTGTGTGTGTGTGTGTGTGTGTGTGTGTGTGTGTGTGTGTGTGTGTGTGTGTGTGTGTGTGTGGGTGTGTGTGTGTGTGTGGGTGTGGGTGGGTGTGCGCGCGCGCGCGTGCGTGTATGTGTGTGTGTGTGTCTGCTGTGTCTCTAGCCACCTGCTATTTTAGCTCCACCAGTTGTTCCTGTAAAGCAAAATCTGTTCCTAGATTGCTTTTTGTAACTCACTGGGAAACCTGAAATCTGTGATGATTCGGTGTCATTTTAAGGAAGTAAGTTTTAGTTACTTCATATTCTCATCATACATTGATGTTTCAGTCAAATATCAAAAAGGAGATTTTCTGTTTTTTGCTGTTTGTATATACATGTATGGAGAAATACAGTATGTGTATATTTAAGTTTCTATGTGGAAAACTCCTACACAGCATGCAACACTTTGGCCGCTATAGCTGCAATATTACAGACTTACACTGACTACTAACAAATTACAGTAATCTACTGTAAAGTAGCACTAAAACAAGGACGTACGCTATAGCATGTACCCTAGTCAGAAGAAAACCACTTTACATAAAATTTAACAAATGCCTATTCTTCCATATTATTAATTAACTGGTAGGAGGTTTGTAAAGTTTCCCTCGGTAGACGTAGGCTTCCAGTACTTCTACTGAACTGTTTTTCCTGTAAATGGGTCACTGTTTTGTTTATCTCGTGCACGTAGGTGATGCAACACAGTACTAAAAGGGGTTTCACACTCTTCCACATTTCAAAATGTGGAGGAAACGTGCTATAATATACTAAACAATATCCAAGAACAACAAGGAAATATAAGACTGAAAGCTAGTAAACATGGATGTAGACAATACTGGCTTCAAATACTAGGAAACTGACTTAACAAGTGCTGATTTAACACTGATCTAACAACCTCAGCAACTGCTAGTTATATATATTTTTTGTCATTCTCATTTATGACTATATATTTCTTAAAATACAAGAATCATTTTGGTCACATTTTGGTCATGACAGTTTAGTTTTGGTGGTGCTTGCTCCTAACCTGATTTTCAAGTTTCAAATAAAAGACAAACGGTGGTGGGAAGCAGTTTATGCAAAAATGAAAGAAGTCGTTTTCATATCGTACTCAGTAACTAAAATAAACAAAGCTCAAATGATATTCTTCTGAATAGCACAAGAAGGATCTCTTTGCTGCTTTGCAATTTTTAATTAAATGATGAAATGATGAAACTTCTCCTTCTGAGTTCTTCTTCAGATCTACCAAGAAAGAAAAAAAACAACAACCTGGAGAAAGTTATCTGCTAACTAGCTACAGTCACACTTGAAATATGGTGGTAAATAAAATGTCACAGGGTCATACTTGGTACAGCTATGAAATATGCAGCAAACAACTTTCAGTGCTAATATACAAAATAGGTTTCACAAACATTTTTCCATGTGAAACCCATCTAATTATTGCCCTGATTAGAGGCTAATCCTTATGCGCCTGTCTGTGGTGCTTTTTAGAGGCACTCAGCTGTACATAACTTTGCAGTGATTACTGTTATCACAGGGTTCAAAGTGCGTAATACCATTAAAACCCATAAAATGGACTACATATGACGAAGCTATCACAGCGGCTTTCACTTATTAGTTCTTGTTTCATCATCGTCTGGCTGCAGCTTATTGTAAAGCACTGAAAAAGGACATAACGTTTCTCATATATGGGTTATCGAAAAAGAATAAGCTGTGAGATGCTCACACAAACAAGAATGTACTGTGTCAGTTTACTTCTTGACATTTTTAAATATATATTCCCAAAGCTTCATAATTGACAAGGTGTTTTTTTATTTTTTGTCTGGTACCTTTAGCTTCCCTGCTTTTCACATCTTTCTTAATAAGATTTTGTAGAGAGAAAACACCCAAAGGTCTCAAAAGGAACAATCAGCCGAGATTACATTCCACAAAAAATACAAACAACTCAGTCAGAAAATGCTTATTCATTTATTAAAAAGAAAAAACTGAAATGTTTCAGCTCAGTGTTGAAGGCTCTACTGAGCACCAGAGCAATATAGTATTGTATTATTAATGACAATGTCAAAAACAGGCTGTTAATATGAACCTCGGCTTATTTAAGTACCATACTATGTTGATCGTAGTGTTTGTTCTCAAACTCCTCCTAAACAACTGGTTCAATCTTAATTAAGCCTAGGCTATAGACTACTAAAGGTAACAAAATGTTTAACATCTATTCCGTGATTCATTAAAATATTTGCTCCAAATAAAAACTATTATTTTTTTCTGCCAGTTCACAAACATATGTAGTTTTTGAACCAAATGCAAAATTTGTATATTCATATGCACGTTACACGTACATTTTAACAGTCATGAGTAGGGATGGGTACCGGTGTCCAGTGCCATCATGGCACCGGTTCTGACATAAACAGTAGTAACCAGACCGAAAAGCAGCGCACATTTCGGTGCTTTATTTCGGTGCTTTTTTTTCCTGAGCTGTGATACACTTCTAGCCAATCATTTTACGTTTCTGAGGATAGTAGGCGGGTCCAGGTACGTGCATTCTTTTAGAGCAGAGCTACAGATTAAAAATGCCCAAGGCGAAGCGGTCAAAAGTCTGGCTGTACTTCACAGCAAAATATGCAAACTCAGCAGCCTGCAACAAGGGCTTTAAGCTGATACTGTGATACTGTCAAAAGAGGTAACACCTCAAATCCGATGAAACACCTGGCGACGCATAGCGTTTTTTTTAAAAGCCCAGAAATGCGCCGTATGATAGCTTGCTGCGAGACCTCACACCGAGCACATCTACTGCGGGTGTGGTGCCTGATATTGCCTGTTAGCAATATCCCCCAAAAACCCGAAGAGGAGAGTCCTGGCCCCTAGCCCTGCCAGTGTAGCAGAAATGATGAGGATGATGATGGCAGCAGCAGCCGTTCTTCTCTGCGTGAGTAGCTTAATGTTGTTCGTGTGTAATTTACGTTGAGTAGGCTAACCACGTTATTACATTAATGCATGTAAGGTGAACTAGCAAACATCATCATAGCTACATGCGGCTGTCTTCTTGTTTGATGGCAGATACTCCCTTCACCCTGGCCAAAAAGGCTAAAATGACCAAAGAAAAAGTGGAAAACAGTTAAACATGAGAGGTTTTGGACAAAGTTTGTGTTTTTTCCATTGTTTAAGCACTGCTTCCAGCCAAGAGTGATACCATATATGCCCCATAGCTGCAGAAAAGGCTAACATTGTTATCTTTTTACAAAAAACAGCTGAACATGAGAGGTTTTTGGACCAATTTTGTGTTCTCCATTCTTTAAGCACCGGTTTGAGCACCGTTTGAGCACCGGCACCGTTTCAAAAGTACCGATTTGGCACCGGTATCGGATAAAACCTAAACGATACCATCCCTAGTCATGAGTAGAGTTTAACTTTTAACACTTGGCTAGCTGTATTTCCTATCTGTTGTGCCTTTACCATTCTACACAGTTAACTGAGAGTGAAATCATAATCATCTGTAGCAGTAATTTAGTAGTATGTTATTACTACTAAATTACTGCTAGTTATTTAGGGTTATGATTTATAGGCATATCAACATTTACAAATAGTCAGCCCCATTTTAATAATTGTTAGTTAAGTGTCATTAAGTCATTAATGTAACTACCAGCGAATGCTGTTTGCCATGAATTAAGCAGCTAATACTGCCTGTAGTCAAAGGAGCTTGCAAAGAAAAGCGTCTGGACTTCTTTAAGTTGCTTGAAGATGTTTCACCTCTCATCCGAGAAGCTTCTTCAGTTCTAAGGTCAAATGGTGGAGAGTCCCAGATATAAACCTAGTGGGAGTGACCCCCCACAGAGGGACAAAAGGACCCCCTGATGATCCTCTAATCGCCTGAGCCAAGGTGTGAAACTGGGTGTGGGTCCCAATCAGCCAGAGTTTCGGGTGGTCATTGTGAAACCTGGCCCCACCTTATCTTGACCTTAGAACTGAAGAAGCTTCTGGATGAGAGGTGAAACGTCTTCAAGCAACTTAAAGAAGTCCAGACGCTTTTCTTTGCAAGCTCCTTTGACTACGATGACCTGGATGACTGAGAACCTTCACAGAAATACTGCCTGTATTTAGTTACTTTCCATTATACAATAAATATATAGAGTACAAGAGGAAGACTAAAAAACATATATATTTATTATTCTTTCGTTAAATTTTTATAAACAACCATTTTTTTCATCTCACAATATACAGTGGTTCAAAGAACAACAAGATAAATTAACCATACATGTCTGACAATGAGCAAACAAGAGCTGCAGGCCCACTAGTTGGTCTAAAATTACCTCTTACTTGCATCTGACCATCAAGTAGAACTATATAGACGGAGCTGTTTTTTTGTTCACCTCGTGAATATCAATGCAAAGTCTGCTGTTCACTCTATGTCGATTCCTTTTTCTGGTACCAACTCCTGCAAACACCTGTTTCTTTAGCAGCTTAACAGTGATGAACTGTAACGAGATCCTTCACAAAGTAAAAGTACCACCTTCAGAATACTAAAACAAAAGTTCAGCATTAAGTAGAGTAGAAAAACAGACCTGTCAGCGTTATGGCTGTACCTAACAACTCAATTACTCTGGTGCTTATTTGTTAATTTACTGCCTTCAGTAACTGTTTACCATAAATAAATAAATCACACCTTATACATTATGATTTTGTCAAAGAATATTGCAGAATATTGCGAAATCAGACTCAAGACCATATGCCACAGTTTGTGAGGTCTTACCAAGCTGCTATGCAAGCACTGTCACTCCTCACCACTGACAATAACTCTCCTTGACAACAACTGCTAATAGCCATTTTGGTTTCCCAATAGCCAGAGGTCGCATTATATTAGTGTGTAACTGGCAATAACGTGCACAGCAACCACTAGAAAGTCTTGCTTTGACTCTTTGTGGCTTGATCTCAATTAGATCCTTACCAAATTTGAACAATGCATTATTAATTAATTACCTTTGGACACAGCTATAGCCCTAAGGCAAACCGCTCAAAACCTGAATTTAGAGGTCACTGTCCTATTTAATTCCAATAACAAGTGTTTAACATTAAAGCCAAATGTCAGACGCTCCACTATACAACATAAAAAATCATTTTCAGGTTCAGACCAGGAGAAGAATTTCCCTCCTGACAGTGAGCTGATTTGGTTCCTCTATGCAGCAGCTGTTCAGCAAACCTGCCTGTCCCTCACTATGCTCTCTGTTGGGTGGATGTCACATATTAAAGTTGTGACTACCCAGGCATAATATTGGATTTTAACATATTTATATGGGCTGCAGAAAGACAAAATAACTATATATGAAATATTTCCTATGCATGTTTTCAACATAGCCTGTTAAAAAAAGAGTATTTGTGATTAATAGTACAAATTACCTGTTCCATGTTGAATTTATTCAGATTTATGAACAGATTTATCAAATTATCAGTATTGCTGGTAATTTCTTTTTCACTGAAGAAAAACAACAGGAATCATAGACAGATGTGATGAGCTACCCGCACCGAGCATCTTTAAACAATAAAGCTGCAATTAACAATCATCCTCCTTACTGATCATTAACTAACAGTTTCAATATTTAGTTTTCAATATTTTGGTTACAGCCATATCATTTAACACAGGGAGGTCACACACCAATGTCTTGTGGTATGGTGTCAAACAGTCTGGAGTTGACCTTGAAGTATATGTAAAGGTAAATATTAAAATACTTAGATCTAGCAAGTTTCATTAGGTTTCATTAGGTTGGGCAAGTCCAAAGCTCAGGCTCCAAAAACTAAGTGCACAGTCCTTGAAGGCTATTGATGTAGCACTTTTCCCCTGATTAAAGAAACACTGCTGATTGTCTGACCAACGAGACTTTGGTCAAATGAGAGTGTATCGACCAAACAATCGTCCAATGTGCCAGTCAGCCCTGACGTACAGCCCTTAAACTTACACAATTCACTGTATGTGAATAGGAAATCTCCACAGGGGGACACACACTACATGTATGAGTTGACACTTAATAAATTAGCAGTTAAGATAACAAGCAGCACTTGAGAGTGCATGCATGAACAAGAACTTCTCTGTCTTGTTGTCGGCCAATCAATCTCTGTGTCTTTTGCTTCGTTACGATTACAACCAACTGTGCATGTTTTGCAGTCATTATGCTTCATTTCGATAAATCGCTTGAGAAATAGAAAAAAAATACTAGATAAGGTTTCCGTGCGATGTCCTCCAACTCCTCGAACACATACACAGAGTGGATCAATAGCAGCCTCCTCCCCCATCTTACATAATAAACACCAAGGCCTAAACAGCAAAACAGCTTCCATTCCACCTGTGCGGCCTGCAGCAATAGATTATTTTGTCCTCGTGGAGAGAGAGAGACAGAAGGAAGAGAGAATCCAACACCAAAAAGAAGACGAACGATACTGGAAGAACAAACACCAAAAAAACGAAAAGCAAAAAGAAGCAAAACAGACAGGACGCCAGAGAGAGAGAGAGAGAGAGAGAGAAAAACCACATTCTACCCCGCTTGGTTCACATTTCAAAGCTCTGAAGGATGTTTTTGAGGTAAAACTCCAGCAAAATGCATCTTTTCACAAAGACAAAATACCATTCTGACTGGGCAGAAGCACAAACTGAGCAGAAAGAGAAAAACGCACAACGCCTCTGGCAATTATATCTGCGCCTTATCCTATATGTTGACTGTTTTATACCTTTAACTCTCCACATTCATAGTAGAACTGTAGTAGAGTAGGGATCATGGCATGACTGAGCTCTTTACAACAACCTCATTGACTCACCAAAAAAGAGCCATATTAGCGCTCATGTGGGTTTATGTGTGTGCGCTTTTGAACAAAAAAGCTAGAAAAGATGTACTTTACTTTTATACACACACACACACACACAGACTAACACACAGGTGATTATCTTCCATTAGGGAACTTTTGTTGTTTCTTTTAAACTGCCACCTCTTCGGCTTTGAGAAAGAAACACTTAGGCGTGATAGAGGGTTAGCATCAGTCTAACACACATACACACACACAAAAACAATGTGCACGGGCAGCAACACATACTGTATGTACTCTGTAGTCCTGTCAAGACCAGAATCTCTTTCACATACCAAGCATGCACACAGAAACAGTTAGATACACACACAAACTCTCTTGCAGTCCAACACACACACACACACACACACAGCGAACAAAGTGTCAGGTGGCAGTGGAAACGTGGTGATTTGTTCCTCCTGACAGACAGGAAATAAGGGAGTCGACCAGGGACCTCACTTGCTCTAACACCTGACTAACCTGACATCTATCAGACAACCCCCCATACACACATGTATTCACACTGTCCAATGTTTGGTCTACTCTAAAACACACACACACACACACACACAGATTCACCATCCCCCCAGAATTCAAATGTGGCATTAAATACTTGTGAGCAGAGAAAGAACATGTGCATAACAAGCATTACATGTACATTTTAAATTGTATCAAAATCCCCAGGTTGCAAGCTAAAGTAATGAAAGGTGCAATAACACCTCTGGTAACAAACAGCCTCTAATACAAATTGCTTCTACTGTTCTTAAAATATTGCTTTTTTTTCTTAGCTCCAAGCAAAGGTTGCCACAGAAATGTGAGACCATCAGTGGAAGATGATGAAAAATGGAAAATAACGGCATAATATTGGTGATGCTGTCAGTAGAGTAAAAAAATAATAAAATAAATTAAAAAACATGAATAGCGAGTGCAGCACTGACAATGATCATCATTTAGATGAGCCTTCTAATCTACCCTCTCCTCATTACTGCAAGGTTAAGCAAATTTCCACGTCCGCTTTTGCTGTTTGACACTGATGAGAGGGAAGGACTTTAGTGTGTACTTGAGGATGGAAGTTTGTGCATCAAACTGCATGCTAATCTATTTGATTTGGGTTTTGACATCATGCTCTGAACCTTCCCAGCCCACAGCCCACCATATAATGTCCTATCTCTGACCTCAATTCACTTAAGCATGCCCAGTGGACCAATCAGCACCAAGTACCGGCTTAGCAGAGCCAATGGCATGTGTCATATCAAACCTAATCACACACTGATAGATCCACTAAGTGGGTCAGCTTTGTGGTGAAAGTCTTTTCCCGGCATAGGACGAAGGAAGGAGCTTCAAAGTTCATGGTTAGAAGGAAAACTTTTGCGTTCCACTTTATTTTTTATACTTGAGAGAAGAGCAGTGGTTTAACAGCTGGCATGCTGGAGTCAGATTTAAGCCTGGAAAGGCTGTATTTTTCACACTATATTGAACCAACAATGCTTTTATAGGTCCAGTTTAATTATATATCTGTTTATTGATATATGATACATACATTTTTTCTACTCTGGGATATACTTAAAATAGTTATCTCAGGCACACAGCTCTGGTTGCAAGCACAGCAGCTGCTTTTCAAGCCTTTTATTTACAGGAGGCAGCCAATGAGGGAGGGTGGCCGTAAAGGGAAGCGAGCTAAAACAGCTTGTTTTGGACAGATGATGAGCGGCTGAGGCGTTTCACCAAGATAAATAAGGATTATTTTGAACTGTGATTCATAAAACACTACACCCACTAGTATGGAGCTGCTAGCATAACAGCTCTGCGTTCAATTTAGGCTTCTTAAAGACCACTGGCATTGTATACATCAGACCTTCCGAAAGTGTGGGGCCCGCCCCCTAAGGGGGGCGCAGAGCCATGGTTGGGGGGTATGAAAGGTATGAAAAGGAAAAAAACAAAACGCTTGGACACTGCTAGCACGGGGCGCCCACAAAAACGCAAAGCAGAAGATGAAGCATAGCTGAACATGTTTCCAATCCAACTTCATTCTAAGCCAAAGACTATAAAATATGGTGAAGCATATCGTCCCTTTGGTTTCACGTGCACAAGTGCCGAGGTAGGTCTCCCCTGCAAAATTGATTTTCCCTTCGTTGGGAGCACGCGCTGGGCTCTTCAAATCACGGACAAACAGTATCCCACAGTTGTTTATGTTTTTAAACCCATTTTGCACAGAGAGGCATTTTTTTTTTTAAATGTATTGATAGCAATGTTGAATTTTATTACACAGGAAAAAAAAACAACTACACCTAAAATAATCACACCGTGACGCCTCTGCCTTTGTAAATGTATGGACAGTAAATGTAAAACCTGAGGATAGTCAGATTAACAGTAACAGTATTTTGTCTCTATCTGCCATTCTGCAATTCCTCTCATGTAAACAATAACGTGGCGCACAGCATGACGTGAAAAAAGGCACATACCTTTGACGTTGCGTGACGAACTCTGTATTCCTCGTCCACATGTAAACGCAAAAAAGGAGTTTTAAAAAATCTCAGTTTTGGTGATTCCAAACGCTGTTTACGTGTGGACAAAACAGTTGCTTTTCCAAAAATACCCGTGTAGATTCGGAGGTAGCGTAAAAGAGTTAGTAGTTTATTTTATCATTATGTCTTTTATTGCAGATTACTTGTATTTGCTTAATTGTTTACTAAATGTTTGAGGTGTGAAATAAACCGCAATGGAGCAAAATATGGGGGTGTGTGGTTGGAGGATGTGTTAGTGCGTGCACGCGCAGGGGGGTATGGGGGGGCAGGAACATTTTTCATGTAAAACAAAGGAGGCCCAGCAAAAAAAGTTTGGGAACCACTGGTATACATTAACGTGTCTTGTACACGTGAACTCTTGCACATTTTCAAACTTTATTCGGCAGTGGTCATGAGTGGTTTGGGTTTGGTATAGAACCTAAAAAAAAGGCTGCTTTTAGAAAAACCAAGAAATCGTTTTTCATCACTGAACAGCTATATTAAAGATAGTAAAGCCTTCTGGACTCCCTCTGTTATTGATGTAGAATATGATTAACATTTGGAAACACTGCGCATGTGACCTATCCTTGACTTCACCAGAATATACGTAAAGTCTACAATGAGGCTCTGTCTGGATCCATGCTGGAAATGTGAATCAGTCAAACAGCTGTGGAGCAGAACCCACTCCGTGACAGGGAGGCAGAGGTTGGAGGGTGAGGGGGGGATGAGTTATGAATAAAGAAGGGAGGGTGGAGAGGTGAGCAGATGAGAGATGGAGGTGGGGGTGGGTGGATGGGGGGACAGTAAAATGCTGCCGTCACTTAAACTCTAAAATGAAAGATCGATGAGCTTATTTAAATGTGCTCCCAGAGACGCGAGTTGGCTCATATAAACCCCCTCGCATTTATGAGGACGGGTGTGGGCATCGATTGGCGGAGAGAAGAGAGAGAGTGAAAAGGGGAGAGGGGCAGGGGTGGAGGGAGTGGGTTGTAAGGAGGGGGGGGGGGATGGGGGAGATCAGGAGGATCAACCTTGGCTCATGAATTTCATCCTTTTCCTCCTAAAATAAAACGTCCTGATAAATGCTGGGGATAAAGGGGTCGGAACCTGGAAAATCTACAGTCTTCGATTGGCCGACTGGCACAGCTTATCAAATCAATAAACCTGCACCACCACCACCCTACCCCTTCACCACAACCAGCCTCATCACCAATCTGTTTCACTAATTTCCAATTCACCCCCTTCCACCCCTTAAATCCAGACAGCTGAAAGGGACTGCTGGGCTAGATGGTGGGAAAATTGGGGGGTGTGGTAACTTGGGTGCTGGTGGTGAGACCTTGACATTAATAGGAGGACAGAAGGAGCTGACTCTGCAGCCGCTGGCAGGAGGGAGGGAGGGAGGGAGGGAGGGAGAGACCAAGGGAGGGAGGAAGATGGGAGAGTGTGACAACTGGGGAAAGAAGGGAGAGGAGAGCAACTTTTGACATGCACAGAGGTGTTGTCATACCGTCATCATTGATTGAACTGCAGGCAAGGCTTTGTGAGTGACAAGCACGGTGCGCCGCATTCTTCCTCCAAGCCAGCACTGTTTTATTTTCACCCCTTTTCCTCACCACTCCCTTCTCTCCTTCCTCTACTCCTTCTTACACCACCTCCTTGCCCTCTCAGCCACACTCTTGACTTTCTCACCCTCCCCGCTCCCCTTCTTCACACTCATGCGGGCACTTTTCTTGCACTTAAACCGCTTGCACATATCCTCCATACGTTCACAAATAGCACACCCCCACACTTCTCTTTCACATACACACACAGGCAGACATTCCTAAGACCCCCACCTCTCCTCCTCCTCCTCATTACCCCAAACTCTCAGCCTTACGTTCTGCCCACCACACCATCTGTGATCAAGAGAAAAACTGCATGTCAACACCAGCCTGACCTTTTCCATGCTTTTGTTTCCCCACTCTCACATCCTCCTATGAGGTACATTAAAAAAAAAAATCACATTCATAGCACAACCACTGCAGTTTCTTTCCACTGTGGCGACAAAAGAAAACAACAACAACATATAAATACTTAGAACAAGGCAACCAACCATTTCCACCTTTGGTAAGGGATCAATATCTCATCATATCTGTCTCCTTTCCTGTTGCCATATTCAACAATTACTCCACTCAGCACGCAGCTACAAGTCTCATACTAATCCGGACACCTGCCTAAGCAACAGGGTCAACGCCAAAATGGGATACGGCTTAAATGAACACACTGTGTGAGGCTGCATGTTTGTGTGCGTGTGTGTATCTACATGTTTGTGCATTTGTGTGTTTCTGTGCCAAATCAAGAGCTGTAGTTAAGCAGGTCACTGCATAAAAGGGGGATTATCAGTGCCTGGAAACTGTAACACTAAGACACCCCCCCATTCACACACACACACACACACACATCCTCAATAACTTAATCCTGCGATTTATAGTATGAATAGAAACAATAATAATAATAACAATAATAATAATTAATACACGCACTGCACAAAATACCTAGCCTTTTCTGTCTCTGAACACAAGAATATAATTACCCCCATAAAACCACCCTCTCTTTTCCCCTCCTGCAGATATGGATTAGAACTCCACCAAGTGATAAACTTAATATGTTAAATCACTGTTTTTGCAGTTTAGGGTCTTTATGTCTTCTTGCTCCTGTTCAGCATGATTGCAGTGACAAAGGGGTCTGACAAAGGGGTGTTTATTAAGACAATAGATTTTCTGCTTACATCAACTATGAAAAAAACTAAAGAACCCGCATTAAAAATCTAATGAGAAACATTCTTATTTGCTCTGCATCATCTGTCATTTGAGAGTTCAGCTCATACCTTGGCCGTGCAACATGTGGCAGTTGCTGCCGAGAAGGAGCAGGAGAAATAGAGGCAGACACCGGCTCACTCTCCGGGTCGTCACGGTTCCCATCACCATCTTCTCCCGGCTCCTTGCAGCGGGTCCCTCCACACGCTCCGGAGATCCCGAACAGCTAATTCCCGGCTTCATCCTGCGGGAAAAGGCTCCGCTTCTCGCGCTTTGCTTCTGCAACTCTCAGTCTCTCTCTGCCCTGCGCACGAATGAGAAGAAGTGCGAATGGGTGGTGGAGGTGCTGGTGGCGGGGGCAGGCTTCAGCTCTGCCCTTCCCGGGGTAAAGCTGTCACTGCTGACAAACTCCCAACTCTCACTCCGCAACTAGGCAGGCTGTGGGGGTAAGGAGGCTCGGTTAACAGGCAGACTGACTTTCCCTCACTTGTCCGGGGCTTCACGATGTACCGGAGCCGTGATCTCTTAACTGCAGCGGCTGCGGAGTCCGTGTCTTTCCACGACCTGTGATAGTCTACCTCATTTCCATCTGGATTGATCCGACCATCGAGTTAATACATTAGAGTGTGTGTGTGTGTGTGTGTTTAGACTTATCGGCTTATTCTCTGCTATCGACTTCAAATCCGCGCTTGTTTTGATGTCTTCACCGGGGATTTGTCCCGCGGGTCATTTAGCCGTTTACACGGCGGTCGCATTAACAGAGAAGCGATAAAACACCTAAGTTATCCATCCGTAGTCTGCCCGTATGGCTGCATGCTCTAAAAATCAATCCAGTAATTGATTCGGTGAATTCCCTTGGATTTAGTCAGCAAACAAAGTGTGGAAAGGGCAGCCGAGTCTCTTTCTAAGAGACTCTGTTATCTGAGCAAAACTTAAGATAACAGATATCCAATTTGACACGTTAAACTCGAATGTCCGTGGGTCGAAACTGTGTCCACTCTTCTCCCTCGCACACAAGGACACTCTTTGCCCGCGCGCATACGCCACACAGCCCGGCTAACTTGTGTGGTAATGCGCCGCGGCTCGGATTACTCGGAAAAATGAGACAACAGGTTCACAAAAATAATGGGATTTCAAGTTTCTCGGCAACAACCGAGACTTTTCTCCACCTTAGTACGGGTGCACTGCCGTGGAGGCGCTGCTGCGAGACACCAAAGTGGCAGGTTTTAAGTGAAAGACCAGCCGCTCAGAGCCAGACGGTAACGTTACTCTCGCTGCTGCTACTGCGACACTGGAGCCTTTCGCTGTTTTATCCAGAGTCTTCAACGGTCCCCCCGCGAGCTCGCACGAGCCCGGGAAAAAGCAATACTTCAAATATATGTTTGTTTGTTTTTTATCGCTGTCCATACGTACTCACGAGAGTTTCTATCCTCAGTTTGCGGCGTTTTGTTTTCACCCCGCTGGTTTCTTCCGTGTCGGAACCCTGTTGAGGCTTTGGGAGCCGACTGGGGCGATGCGTCTCCCTCCACTGAACACCTGCCACCCTCCTCTCCTCCGCACAGACTTGGGGGAGAGAGAGTGAGGGCTGTTGGTTAGACTTATCCGAGCAGCTCCTGCGCACCTACTCTTTTATGAGCGCAAACTTATATTGACATTAGTTTGAAATTACTTTTTCACAGCGTTAGCCTCTCTCTTAATCTCTCCGGTAATCTATCCCAAACTCAAAAACTAAACTTCCATTCACTATCATCCGTCGCTGCTGATTGGGAGAGCTCATGGTTCCCGCTGTTCCTATTGGACAGTCCGAACCGAGGGGAGGGACGCACATCCAGCACCCCCAAACATCCCTGCCACACTCACAGATAGACACACACACACACACGCATATACAAATATATGCAGGTTTTCGCTCTAAACATTTAGTATTTAGTGATTTTATATTATTAGTTTCTTTTTATTACTTATTAGTGAATTTATATAAATGGCTGGGGAGGACTGCAAATGAAAAGGAGCCGCCCAGGGGATTTTTTTTCACCTTGCTAACTTCAAAGGAATTTCGTTATATATTATTTGACAAAAGAGGAGCTCTCAGAAGCACTGCTGGCGGTGCAGCTACATGCACATCACAAAATAACTGCCTGGAGCTATATCTTAGCACTAATGATAACCTAGTTTCGTCCATGGTGAGGGTCATTAAATGGCACATTAATATTAAAGCCTACAACACAGTGACCTTATCTTTTATTGCCTCAATAAATCCTCAGAGACAGACTTTCCATCCCCCGAGTGTCCAAATAGTGTTCCTGCATTGTCAGGTTGTCCCCAATGAGCTCTCCCCTAGAACCTACGCATCGGCTCACTCATTTATCTTTCCATCCAGATTAATTTGGCAATTGTCATCTAATTTTGTTTCCAGTAAAGCGGTTATAATGCTGAATTTAGTCTCCATCAGTAGCTTAATCTGCAGTGCTGAGACTCAGATTTTGTGCTGCATTTCACATTAGAATGCCAAAATTCATACTAATTCATCTGCAGAAGTGGTTTCAACCCCCAAAATGTATTCTTAAAAAGCCAGTTTATGTAACACGAGTTTATAGTCGCTTCTTCACTTAAACTTTTTTTCCTTCTGCCCATAGAAATAGCATCAGAAGAGCAGTGAGAGTGAGCCAAAACAGTATAGCTGTGGTAATGGAGAGGTACAGATTAACTGTGGGTTCACCAGCACAAGCAAACCTCCTTTTGAAATTGTCATTTGACACTTTGTTATGATAAACAAAGAAACTAATTATTACTACTTTAAGTGTAATAATCCAGTTACATTTTATATTACACTTTAAGTATGAAGGGTAATATAGAGGGATTTGCTTTTCGTCCCATTAAATGTCAGTCATTCACTCATTCATTCCATCAGTGCAGATGAGTCACTTCATTTCAGTAATAAATCTTGGTCTCTGGTTGCCACATCACTGCTAGTTTCTTCCGGTTTGTAGTTCACTTTAGAAGCCCAAATCACTATCCTGCCGAACACCCAAAAGTGTGTGAAATGACAGTGATCTGCACAAAGTCCTCTTTGCATGAAGGAGCTCTAAAGCTTTTCTGGCAGCTTGTACTGACTTTACACCTAACCTGGCATAGTAGCAACAGTAAGGCCTTTAACTACTACTTGGCTGTACATGAGGAAAAAATTAGAACAGCTCCCCTGTGAAATCTTCAATTCTTTCTTCTAAGTTTACAAGGTGCTAAAAAATTCCCCTGCTGCACACCTGGATGACCTGTTGCACACCAATTGGTCGTTGCATCTTTGGATCTCACCTTCCTCGTCCGCCCCCTCAGATCTCCACGATCTCCACACCAGGCAGGCGGCAACATGTTTATAGATAGTGACATACTGCTCTCACATTTTGGATGTCTGCCAGTTGCTATGATACCATCACCATTTTCACAACCTTCAAGCCCGCTCAGACACAGCTATGGCTTTTGTCTCTCTCTGATGAGGTTACTTTCATTTGTTTTTAGGCATGAGTTTTTTCAAGCAGCCTTCCACGCCACATTGTCTGTTGCCCTTGAATTTGAGCAAGTTTTTTATTTTTTGAATGAAGTATATTAACATGCTTCAAATATGGTGATCCCCCGGCTCCCCACTCACCTCTGACCTCCACTTTCATTTAAGACAAGTTCTGACTTCTTTCAGATCTCCAGCGCTATTCCTGTGCAAGCCCATACTTTTAATGAAGACGTCTTATTTACAGTCTTCGACTATCTGTCCTGTTTCAGCCGAGGTGGGTCATGGATATTGCAGTAATGCTGTTTGAATGAACGTAAGAAGCATTTTAACATGTTTGGCTGCAGGGAAAATATTCTCCAGAACTGACCCGAATCATAAAGTGAAAGAAGGATAGAAAAAAAAGAACCTATAAAAGAAAATCTTTGAGGTAATAATTTGTTTATATTTTTTATCCTCTGGTGTATCAGCCTGAATTTTATTTGACGCAAATCTTGTAAAAAACAAAATAAATAAATAAATAAATAAAGGAAAGAAAAGAAAATAAGGATTTTGAAGAAAACTTTCAAAATTATTTTCAGTTGTTCAGTTAAGATACATCCATTAATTACTAACAGCTACTCATAAAAAGGAACAACTCGCCCACAAGCTACAAACCATAAAAACAAGACTTAATGGGATGGTGATATTTGCAGGCGATCCAGCACCAAGCATTGTACCTGCAATGAATCTCTACTCAAGAAGTAAGTGCTAAGTCTAACTATCTATTACCTATCTATAACCCACGGCAGCAATAAATAATATTTTTATGCACATAAATGTGACCACACAGAGACACACACACCACGCATGCACACACATTTATCTGGTGCACAGACTTGAGTGCTCACAGGTTTTAATTCTGGAGCCAATTTAGCTTCCAATTACCTGGGTATCCAGTACAATTACCACTGCATTTTCTACCCTCAATCTATCTATTGCTCCCTATCACCAAAGCATCCTGTTACAGCTTCTCACCCAGGGAGAAACACATATGATTACAAACACGCACGACACCCTCCCACAAGTTTATGCACACAATATTCATCGTGTAAGGTCACCTAACCTGCAATGTGCACAGACATCTATCTCAAGACATCAAGCTACAGCTGCTCTGCAAAACTCGTGTACACTTCACTTCACCTAGTCACTCCCTTCCTAACATCCACCCAAATACACACACATACACAGTCACACTGAGGTGGCGAGGTGTCCTCCACTGAGGTCTGTGATAGGGACTGAAAGATGACACCAATCTCTGTTGTTCTCTCAGAGGCAAACATTGGGAGGGTCCCCTGTCTCTTTAACACCTGTTTGACGGGGCTAATGACTTCAGTCCCAGCAATCAACGCAGTGGTGTGTGCGCACGCCCGTACCCAAATAGAAAGGCACATACAAGCGCACGCTGAGCTAATGAGCGGTTCCCTGCAGCTCAAGCTGCCACGGTAGAGAGAGATAATGTCAATATTAACTGACCTGTCATAGCAGTGGAGTGCTGGGAGGATGCACACAATGGCAAAGTGGCTGCAGACAGAGACTTTAAAGCTTAGCTGCGGGACACTGACTAACAGCATCAATTGGTTATTCTTGTTGCTTTTAGAGCACTTGTTCCCATCATGACAAATTTTTTTTGTGTGTGTTTGTGTGTCTGTGTTGTTTTTCCTAAACTGCTATTTCACCAAAATGTAATTGCTGCAGGTTGCTGGATATGAATACAGCTTTATCACAGCTCGTGTGCCACACCCAGTCTGTATTTACATCAATATTACATAGAGCCTCTGTTGAGCACAGAGACATAAAAGGCTAGTGGCCCCTTTGTGTTGAGTCTTCTACTGTAATGTAATGGCAAGGCCAATTTTCAGATAAAGAAGCTCAGCGATTGTGAAGTGAGTTACTGCCTAGTATGTTCATTGTTGCTTGTGTGCTTGCTTTCATTTGTGCACAGGAATCCTCCAGTATCCTTTTCACTGGCCCTTTTTCTTCTGCTTTCTCTTATTTTTGCCACATTTGTGCGAAAAATAATTACCGAGGAAGACACAACATTAAAAGCTAATAAGCCGAATGACTAGAAGTTCACTTTTTTCTAATTGAATTCACTCATAATGGCCACGCTGGCTGCTTCCACAGCCTCTCTATGTGTGGTTTACAGTTTAGTTTCACTGTAGCCCAGGGTGATGCTGTATTCTTGTATTTCAAGCAGACGGAAACCTGATTCTCTCAAACTAGTAGCTCCACCTGTTATCCAAGCTATCTCCTGGGGCAAAACAAGAGGGTGAGGGTGCACCGAGAAGAATAAGCAGGAATGAGGGTGAGCTCAGGATAGCAGGAAGCCTTTCATGTGAAAAAAAGAAAAGGGAGCGGGTAAGGAAATGAAGAGGGAATTGTAAGGAGTTGGGTCACACCTGTTGAGGACTCAAAGAGACAGGGAGGGATATGAGGATAAGTGTAAAACCAGTGGGAGAAAGGGAGGATCGCTGTGGAGAGGGATCACTTTTTAGTGAGTGGAGCAGATAGAAAGGGGTGTGAAAATCACACTCTGGGCTTTCAGGAGTCTTTTATGGAACAAGAATGAAGGAAAGTAAGTGAGAAAGCAGAGCGAGGGTGGCTATTGAAGGAAGAAAAGGGAAAAATATAACCAACCATTTCAGGGTCACCGTATGGACCGGGCAGAGAGAAATCCAAAACGAAAAGCTCATGCTGTGTGCAAGTGGATGAGTGTGCAGGTCTATGATGTTTTTTGTTTGCTTTAGTTTCTTTGTGCATGTGTATGTTTGAGCTCTTAGCTCCTGCTGTGTATCATCCCTGTAGCAACAAAGCGGACGGTTGATCTGGAGCTGGCTTTGTTTCGTGTCAACCAGCTCCTCATGTGTCCGGCCTCACCGCAGGGCCTCGCAGCTGGCCTCAGAGAGCTGCAGTGCATACTTTTGGGAGCGCACTCTGAAGCTCTTCCCAGTGCACCTGTAATCACACACAATTATCCAGCATCACACTGTGGTGGAGGAGCAGGCAGAGTGGACATAGTGTACGCCCATGAACTGCACATAAAAGGAAAGCAAACAAAAGGGGAACAGAAAACACGACTCAGACTGCTCTCATAATGTAAAAGGCAAAATCACAGAATCATAAACAACCACTTAATTGGAATTGGCGTGCTTCCGCATTCGTAGACATGTAAGAGCGTGTATTCATGTACATAGTGTTGCACACAGGGATGCCTGAAGGCACTCACTCCACACTCTTCCACGTGGTGTGGACCGTTACAGAGATCTTAAGAGAGAGTGATGCCATACCCTGAGGGAACCACACCATGAACTTTAATTTCCCACTTTTCCATCCAGCAGTTTCTCTCTTTCTCTTGCCTTCTCTCTACTTCACAGCCCTTTACTTGTCCTCCTCCACACTCTCTTCTTTCCTTATATTTGTTCAATTTCATCTTGATGCAAAATAATTTTTTTTCCTCCTTCTGGCAGCGACAAACCTAGAAAGTAATTCCTTATTTCACTACTTGTTCCTTCCCTCGTCTACATTTTGGGTTAATTTGGCCTAATTTATCATTTAATCAGATACATTACATCATATTAAATTTAAAGAAAAAATCCAACTCAGTTGAATTCACTTCAATTCAAATGGATGTTTTTCTTGAAACAACTGATTTCACAATAACCCACAGCAACTCCTCGCCAACCAGTCATTAAATAGTCTTTTCTGTGGTGACAAATGGTTGCTAGGGGGTTGCAGACCGGTCTCTAGGCCCATGTGACCGAGGTCTTATACAGCCCCAGTTAACAACAGAAGTCATCTCAAGGCACTTTATTTAGCAAGGGAAAGATTCTGCGATATTAGAGCCAGAACTCCAGGAATCCAACCAATCGAGCACTTGGTGATGGTGGGGACAAAGAACTCTTTTAACAGGAAGATGTCTGCGGTAGAATCAAGCTCAGAAACGACAAAGAGCTTGAACCCGGGGAATCAAAGGTTTCTTTTGAAAGGTCTTTAAAAATGATTGGGCCTGATCATTAATACATTTGTATCCAAAGAGAAGGATTTTAAAATGATTTGCAATTTCTAAGGTAGCCAGTGAAGAGATGCTGATGTGGGAGAAACATGAGCTTTCTTTCTAGTCCCTGTTAGTACTCTTGCAGTGGGAAGTTGAATCAATTGAAAGGTTTTAGGGAACTTTATCAAGGAATTACAGTAGTGCTGTTATCCAGGAGGCTTCCTAGGAACTATTTCAGCTGGCTCATTCCAAACACTCTAACTCTGAGCGTCTCCCAAATTACCAAACACTGTACCTGGCCTCCTCACAATGTTGTGAGGGCCTGCCACTGAAAGCAGCCCCACAAAATCCAGAGATTTAATTCTCTGAGGTTTAACTCATGATCAGTAATGACTCCAACCCTAGCTCTAAACCCTAGCCCTAACTTGGGGTTGTTATATTCAAAATCTTGACATAAAGCTTGTCAAAAATCTTCCACATTTGATTCAGGAGATCCTCAACCTTCCAGCACCCGGCTGTATTGCACATGCTGGGAAAACACTGCTTTTCCCAGCATGTGCAATTAGAGTCATCAGAGTCATGCGCCATGGCCTCAACCACTTCTACATGAGAGTTATTGCTTCCACAACTGCTGTCACTCTGCTTAGCCTGCCAGTATGTGTCAGCTGCCCCCGGAGTCCCACAACCTCACCAAGTTAGGACTATTAATGAGGAGAAATCAGAAAAAAAAATTCTGAAGGTCATGTCATTTTTGCTGTTTTGGTTTCAACAAAGTATTTTGAATTCAAAACAGATATAACTGTTCTCAGACAGAAGTTCCTCAGTTCCTGACCTTTAATAGTGGATCCACGTCCATCCGTTTCACAGCTATTAATTTGCTTAGTGTTAATTACTGTGCAGGGCATGCTTTCATTAGACCGGATCATTATATTGCTTTACCTTTGTTTGTCTTCAGTCAATACGGTGCCACACAAATAGTAGCTCTAAAACACTCCAGCATCAAGTTTTACAGCTGATCAATATGTATATTTGAACGCTAACAGAAAATGACACGCTCACTGTGGTGACTGCCAAAAGCGGTACAATCAGAAAATACAAACCTGGGCTTGCTATACAAAATGTTATTGCTACAAAGGATTAAGTGACCACTCTAATTTAAAAAACAAAAAACAAAAAATCTATTCACATATAAATCTGGTACAAAGAGAAAAGTCTTTCAGCAAAACCACTGTGACTGACATGCTCAGAGAAACATTTAAGATGTGTTTGTTATGTACTTAAGGGAAGAATTTGACATTTTGAGAAATATGTTTTGCATATAGAGAGCAGATGAGATGATACCTCTGTTATGTTTGCATGCTGCTGTGAACAGGTGGTCTGCCTGGCTTGGCTTGAAGAAGGGAAAATGTGGAGCTATGTATGCTCTGTTAAAATTACAAGATATTTTCACCAGGCAGTCAAAAATTACACTATTTGGCCCATTATATCTTGTTTAATCAAAACCATACAGACCCATGCTCACTGTTCGTAGTTTTTAGTGCTAAGCTAAGCTAAGCTTAAATGGTTTGACCACAAAATAGGATCAGTCTCCTCTTTTAAGTTTTCAAAAGAATGCGCAGAAGTGTATTTCATGGAATGTTGTTTCATCTAAACACAGCACCTGTGTGTGTGTGTGTGCGCGCGCGTGCGTGTGTGTGTACGGCTGTGTGTGTCAGAGAGCCCGCGTTGTGCTTTTCTTTAACCATCATTCATGTCATGCATGAAGGCATGACTCCAGGGTTGCGCCACACAGTGAACATGTATGCACCTGGCTGAGCTGGTCACTGGGGCGTGTACACCCCTGACATGCTTGCTACATGCACATCTGTCACAGATGCACATCACAGCATCTTGTCACCCTCCCACATCTCATGCTTCTGCCCTCCATGTGTGTCTCTGCTACTCTACTGAAACAGACAAGCTGCCATCACTGCAGTTGTCAAGAAAAAAAAATCAAAATCATGTCAGAGACCCAACAAAGTGAACAATGCAGACGAACCTTACGTGATGTGTGTGAGTCCATGGAAGCCATCACGACAAGTGCTGAAATTGTCCATTATACTGTAAGGTATTCAGTACATTCTCTATGCAGTCCCTAAATACAGGTTGCACAGCATCTTCTTTCAGTGTTCAAAAAAAGAAGACCTTTTGTATACCTTTCAGCAGCAACAAAGGGAAGATGAGACTGACACATGTAGGTCCTATTCTTAAGGTGTGGATTTGAATGAAGCACAAGGACGGGGAATTGTGAGAAAAGGGTGAAAAGTACAGGTGAGAATATCTTCATCTTCTTTCCTCCTCTGCCTCTCGTCTCCCACAAGAACGCAGATCCACACTGCCCCCATCAGGCACGGAAATTCTCCATCCGTCTCAGTGAAAAAGAGCAGAAAGTGTTATCAAAAAGCACAAATGTGAGGTCTTTAAATTTTGGGTCCAGGCAGAGACCTGCATACTCCGCTCTTCTATTAATCAAAGTCTTGGGAGAAAAATGACTGAAGCGGACAGATTTTTGTGTGTGTGGAAGTGTCCGTGTGTATGTGTGGTGGACTTTCAGCTTTTAGCCAGGTCACAGGAACTAATCAGACCCGCCTGCTCAGCAGATGACCTGACTCCTGAAGATCACCATGTGTGGGATTGCTGGCTGATGGCTGAAGTGGATTTCCCACGCAGCTTCGCGCTTTTTATTTTACATATACACACACATGCACAAACACACACATCTAAATTCCCTGCCAACCGCAGCTGAACACCTGCCCTCTCACCCGGGAGGAAATTTGATTGGTTCAGGATTTTTTTTTTTCTTACAAGCATTTAGGTTTAACATGCAGCTGGAGCACACAAGCCCATGTGTGCATGCATGCGTGTGTTTGCATGTAAGTGGTCTCAGCTGCACTGTTTGAGAATCAATTCAGCTGAAAACACTTTTATCCTTCTTATACTTGCTTTTGCAGTCAGCATCTCAGTCCCCCTCCTAACACGTTAGCATCTTATCTTTATACATCGAGGAACCTGGGCCCTGATAGATTCCAGCTTAGCCGTCTGATCGGGCATTCACGTATGCGTGGAGTGGAGTCAAATTTTTCAGCAGTTGCTTAAATCCGAAAATCTTAAATCTAACAGGTCTTTGTCAATATTTCTTCCTCCAAAAATACATGTTGATCTTCCAGATCACATCACAGCATCACCAAAGGCACAAATCCAAGATGTATGTGTGCACAAAAGCAGGAGCTGGGAAGCTTGAAGGCTGCCGATCAAGCATACACGTTTGACTTGACTTGTGCTCTGCATATCTTTGTTTCACTGACTGCACTCAAAATATCCAAAAATATGCAAAAATAATCCCCAACCTTCACATAAAGGCCAAACACACAACATGGCCTTAATTTCCAGCACAAGGTTAAGAGTGTTGACTTGACGTGTCAGATTAGAATGAAAGGGCAAGCAGGGATCAGGTCTAATAATGAGCTCACTAAGAAAACTGGGTTTTGTCTATACCTTTGCCAATCCACATGAATATGGTTAATATAAGCTTTTCATCTTCCAGGAATGTTTGGCTCAAGAATAACAGCCTCTAAAAAAGGGAAAAAAGACACTACTTTGTCTTCATCTGAGACAAAACAGACAAACAGCCATAAAGCAAAAACAGATATGCAAGTGGTGAATGGTTAAGTGGCTTTTCTGTGTGGAGTTTATGTGTCCTGCCTGTCTTTGTGTGAGCTGTCTCTGGGTGCTCTTGTGTGTTCGGTTAATTGGTGACTCTGAATTGGCCGTACGGGAGCTTGAATGGTTGCCTGGCTCTCTGTGTTAGCCCTGTAATGGACTGCCGTCTGGTCTGGGGGTAAACACTGCTTCTCCTCCAACATCCGTCGGTCACACATCTTAAAGTTTAAAATCCAAAAGTACTTCACCCATCAAGTGCTATTCAACAATGAAAAAACATGACAGACTCAGTTTCTCAGTTGAGCCAAAAGGTAAGAATGTGAATTCAGTAAGCTTCTCTCCAGATGTGTGTGACAGCTGGCCATAGTACTACATCTGACACTGCAGGCTCATGGCTAGCATGCTCAAAAGGCTGATAATTGCACTATCCATATTGCAGTTTGTTGCTCACGTATGCAGATAAGGTTGTTTAGTTTGCCAAAATACAGTAGCACGTGTAGGCAACAGGTGTGCTGCTTCTCGAGAAAATGTAAATACAATTTTTTATGGTGTTATAAAAACAATTGCATCTGATTATGCTGTCACCAAAATCCATGTTGAAGTTATCTTTGGCTTTATGTGCCCATCCAATAAACATTATTATCTTACTTGATTTTTTTACAATCTGCATACAGAGCTAAGTTAAACTAAAGTACAAGTATTGTGTCACAATTCATAGAATCAATCAAAAGAATAAAAAAATCCCACATATTGAGGACAGTTTCAAAGAGTTTCCTGGAGTTAGAGGAGAGCTCTGTCTAACATGACAGTAGATGTTTAGCTAGCTTCAAATCTCTTCACTCCAAAGGCACTAGATGCACAATTTCAGTCTCTGCAAACTCTTTGTGCCCTGTGGCTTGGGCTGCACTAATAAAATGCTTCGTAACACTTTACCGCAAAGATTAACTTTGCATTGATTTTAACTGACACTTTACTTCTCAGATGACAAGTAAGCACAAAGCAAAGAACACTGGGGAAAAAATCCCACCGCCACGTATTCTTATTTATTCAGACTTTGCTTTTAATTTGTCACAACTGCATAGATCAGCATGCGTTGTTATTGTTGTCATTGTGTTGGCTCACCATGACAAAACCCCCGCAAAGTTATGTAAGTACCAAATTTTAAAGGCTAGGTTTTGTAATTGGGTATCCTTTACGTTATTTCATAATATAGTGACCATGTCATCTGGAATTTATTACCATTGATCACGCTGTCTGTTTAAGGGCTACTGTATTCTGTCTTAACATTTTTTCCTCTGCCTTCAGACCATTCCTCTGCCATGCATCTGGCTGTGATGTATGGTGCTACAGCATGTATTAGAAAGTGTCAAGGGGAAGTGATGGAGGGCACGTTTGGATGATTAATCAAACAGTGCTACGGATTTAAAACCACTGACGCCGGAGGCAAGAAAAGGACATCTGATTTAACCCCGTGTTTATATGTGGACTGCAGGGAGGCAACTGCAAATTACATTCATGTATTTATTATAAACCAAATAAGATGAATTTTGCAAAAGGTGCAATGGTTAGAGTTACTTTAATTATCACTCCAAAGCTGGGGGCAGAACCCCTCCACTGGTCACAAACAACCTTGACTAGGCGAAAATGGGTTTTATTGGGACTGCATTAATATTATTATTATTGATGAAAAAGATATATGCTGACAGACCAAATGCACAACTCAAAGATGTTAACTATGAATGTGTTAATAAACAACATTTTGCTTACAGGTTCAGCTTTTGTGAGAATTATGCCCATTAATGTAGCTAATGTTGCTTTAGGGGTCACGCCAACTTTGCACTTTCCTCCTACAAAGCGATGTAGGCTGTGGACAGCATATATAAGAGCGACTAGCATCCAGTTTTCAATTTTTATACAAATCATTTTTAAACATTTCTTTGTAAGTCTTAAAAAAACAACATATACAGTCACATGAAAACAAAAGTCCTTTGGATACACAAGACCAAAGTGGAGATGTTTGGCCATAATGCACAGCTCCAAATTTGTGGAAAACTAAACACAGTATATGAACACAAACATCCCATACCAATGACCAAGCACTGGATGGATGATAATCTTGGTTTGTTTTGCAGGACCAGGCACATTGGAGTCTGCATACTAAAGTTCCTGTAGAGTCAAACCTCAATGAACTGAATCAACGCTCTAAAGAAGAGTGGGCCAAAATCTCTCCACAAAGATGTAAGAGACTAATAAAGCCATACACTGTTAAGTCATTGCTGGCGTGTGTGTAGTTTTTTGTGAACAGGAAACCCGTCTTTGTCATGGTCCTAGGCCATGTTGGCCCAGTATTCTTGGTTTTCGTGTGTTTTGTATTTTGTTCTTTATTTATGCCGTGGTTCCTAGGTTCTGTTAAGATGTTCCTTATTTGATTACCCTCTGTGAACCTTTGTTTCCCCTCCTTGTGTTTTATTCCATGTTTTCCCCAGCCCGTTATGTCTGTGCTCTCCCCGTGCTCTCTCTCCTCCTGTCTGAACCTCTGTGTACTTCCTGTTTTACTTTGACAGTCTCCCGTCAGTGTTGCGTTTACTCCTGCCGTGTCTTGTTATGATTATCTGTGTCACCTGTGTTCCCCGTGTGCTCCCACATCCCTCGTTAACTCTCTGTGTATTTATGTCTGCATCTCCCTAAGTTCTGTGTCGCATTCTCCCTCATCCATGGTCGTGTGTTTCTCCGTGTAACATGTTATAGTTTCCAGTTTAGTTTGTATGGTTTGTCTGTCCAGCAATAAAGCTGTTTTTTGAGTTAATTCCTGCCTCCGTGAGTTTGCGATTGGGTCCTCATCCAGCCTGCACACAGCCGCAACCATGACAGTCTTGTTCACATGTCTATTTAAAATTGTCTTTTTGGAGTAAAATCGACAGTCAAAATGCGACGGGAGTTTTCAATTCTGAAGACGGTTTCAGATGTCGACTATATTTGAACTTGAGAACACTGACGAGGAGCTAAATAAAACTGAACACACAGACACGGAGGATGGAAGCAGCAGCACAAAGACAACAAGACACAGAAAAACTGCTGCTGACTGAAGAAGAAATCTTTTTCTTCAAAAAGTGGGACCTGTTGATGCCAGGAAAAACTCACCTTGTCCATGGATGAACCATTGTGATAAACATTGCTGAGAAGGTGTTTCACATCCACAAGAGCAACTGGAAGAAAAGACTCAGACCAAGCAATCACTAATGGTCAGCTCTCATAGTTCAAGCAAAAGCAAAGCAAGTAGAAAGTCCTTTTATGTAACGGTCATTTGCTACAAGCTTTTCAGCACGAACGCACAATAAATTTCAAGCTCACATGTCTCCTCAGACAAGGCCAACTCTCTATTATGCAATTGAAAAGAGAGATTTGGATCTACACCAGAATTAAACAAGTTATTCTTTTGCTATAGCACATTTTCAACTCAAGGTAGTTTCGATATTGTTTTGCTAAAACCACAGCTCGTACACAACAGCACAGAGGCTGACAAGCTGAGATCAGTTGTCTCATGTCCGTGTTTACTTTCATTTAGAGGGGAAAACAAACACTTAAATGATTTACATATTTCATCTTCTTGGGAAAAAACCCCGCAGGGAGCTCGTGCTTTCCCAACATTTCATGAAAAAGGTGGAGTGTAAAGTTATCAAGGCAGTTAAACCCACAAAAGCCACATCAATGGGCTACGAACCAGGCCGAGATGCACTATAATTATACTCTAAGCTAATGAGATTTCAGTGTTGTGTTCTCAACTTGTTAGAGCAGGTTTATAAAGACAGGGCCCCCGAAAGAAGCACCGCATACGATTATGTTTTCTGACTCTTTCTCTCCTTTTTTTAATGTCATAAAATTAATATTTCTCTTTCTGATAAAAAGGGGAAAAATGGGACTGTCCTACATACAGTTTTCTCTTTGTCTCGTCTCCTAAAATGGAAAATACAAAAGAAAAAAACCCCGTTACATACATCACTTCTCAACATTTAATCAAGTTGTACTTCTAAATGCACATCCCTCTTATGCTTGTTCCTCCCCCGCCACCCCACCCCAGCACACACCATCTTATCCCTTTGTTTTCTTTTTCTTTTTCTTTTTCTTTTCCCATTTAGCTATATCTTCTGTTTGATGTAATGAAAAGCTTTTCGTGTTTCTCCCATTGTGTGTATGCCGTATTTGTGCGCGCTCAGTTTGTGTGTGTATGTGTGTGTCTGCGTACGAAAGGAACTTCTTGCCTCCAGGGAGAGGTAGCGTGCTGACAGAGATTAGTTTACATCATCCCCTTTTCAATCTTCTCTCTGTTTCTGCAGCATTGTGCCCTCTGTTGCAACACGCACACCACACAACACAAACAGAATACACACTCGGAGTAGCGAGAGAGACATGACCAGTGGCGTGGGATTTACTATACATCCCTCCATTCATATTTCCTCGTCATCTCATGCCCCCGATAAAGCGTAACAGATGAAATCCCCCCAGTTAAGGAATTTACGCCTCCAGAGGAGGAAAAAAACTACTGCAGAAGGAAATAACAACTGGAAGGATGCAGTGAGAGAGAAATAGGGAAGGCGAGTGGGGGAAAAAAGGGAGCAGAAAGGTTTTTAAGGCGACGCCAAATGAGACAACCAAGAGTGGCCCTGCTAACTTTTATGCAGTTGTACCATTGTGTTGTGTCAGCGCACAGAGGTGTAGTTTGTGCGTTTGATTCTGCTGTTTGTCTATATAGTTTTGAGATGGCTCAAATCAAACGTGTAGAGTGTGTGTCTGTGCGACTCCCAACCTCAAATCCAGTGTGTGCATATGTCAATGGCAGGCTTCACCTTTGCTCGAGGCGCCGTGTCATGCCGTGTGTGTTGAAACATTAACAAGTGTGGCTAAAACAAAAACAGATGGGAGCAGGCAGAGTTTGGTTTTGTTGATTAGCTGTCAAAAGCAATTGATCTCTGATTAGCTGATTGATCATGTTAGCTGCAGCCCTTGCAGAACAACTTTTTTACTGATGCTTTTTTCCCCTCCAAGTCCAACAGTTTCACACACAAAATTGCTATGAATGCATCCTCTTTTTTAAAAAAAATTGAGACATTTTCCACACAGTGTCAATGCTTCAAGTGGAAGAAAACAGCTCCCTCAAAAAGGTTGCCTAGCTTTTTTAAAAAAGGTTCTTTTATTCTAGTCTCTGACCCTTTATACCTCTGAGCTCACAACCCCCCTTTTCACAATATACACAAAAAGTAAAAGTGAGGATGCTTTTAAGATTGATGCCACAAATCGGCGTTGCTTATCTGTGAACTTCATATAAAGCACTGCAAACAAACAAACAAGTAAACAACAAAAGCTAAAATCAATTTTTCATGCTTTTTTTTTTTTTTGGAAAAACAACCTTTCCTTTTGAAAACAGCATCATTACTTCAGGTACCCTGCACGGCTTTCAGAGATATAGTGTAGGATGGTTTGTTTTAAGCTTGTTGGGGAAGTTGCCACAGTTGCTCTGTGGTTTTAGCTTGTCTGAGTTGCTTCTGTCTCCTCATGTAATCCCAGTCTGAATCCATGACGCTGGCATCGGTGGCATCGGGGCTCTGTGGGGCCGTACCATCTGCTGTGGGCCTACTTCTTCTTCTCATAGCTCAACTTCCAGATCTTTATGACTCTGACTGTATGTTTGGGGTTGCAGGGCTGCTGCAGAGTAAATTCTGGATGGCTCAAATGCCTCCCTGATGTCACTGTGTGATCTAAATATGTGAAGGGTTCAGACGCAAAAACCTCTTAAGTCTGTCGGACATTTCTTTGTTTTTGTTGGTTTTTATGAGACTCCTGTGGTTTGGTTCAGGAAGTTCATTTTAATTGCAATAAAAAAAGGTTCTCAGTGAATGAAATGTCTTATTAATATAAACTGGTTGTCTTTAGCAGTAAGTCCTCGTGCGGTCCATTTCTTTTAGGAAATTGTTACAAAATCATAAAGGATGAAACTGGAACCATTAAAAAAGATTAAAGCAGAACGCAAAATGAAACACCGAACAACCCGATCAGTGTTTTCATTGCATCACATGAAATGACAGCACGCTTTATTGCTAAACAGCGACAGAACAATCAGTAAACGATAAACCAGACATATTATAGAATAACGACATCATACACCAGGCTCAAGATAATTAAGACAAATATAAAATTATATAAGGGATCAAAAATAAATACATTAATTAATAATTAAGGCAGCAAGTACATTGTGATAACAACTTAAACAAAGTGATAAATGGGACGTAACCACTTCTGATTGGTGGTGCTGTGGATGTGGTGGCATATAGACGTTTCTGCCAGTAAGCTGTGTTCTGGATGAGGTTCAGTGACGTTTAGTGAAGTGAAGGCATTTGATTGTCCTACACTACACACTCACAGCTTTCGCTTGATATCACTGTTTCATTTTTCCCCGAGATGGCATGTACTGGCCTTTTGCATCTGAACTCTTCACATATAGCATTCAGTGGGCAGCGCTCGCGGGTTTCCATAGCATGTGCATGCAAAACATCAAAAGCTTTAAATCTGAGGGTGAAAACGAGGGCAGAGAAGGGCAGAGATGATAAGAGATGATACACTGCTACGGTAACACTAGGGAAAACAGTGGTTTGAGACTGTGTACAACCAAAAATTAGTCTGACAGTGTGCAGTAAACGTGTTGCTTTTGAAATGGTTGCTTTGAATTTTATCTCTGCCTTTAATGTGGCAGCTGACTGGGAGTGGTCACAGACCTGGTCCCTCTCTTCAGTCTCTTTTCTGGTAATGCAGCAATTGACTGTGATAAACTGGTTAAAATTGCAAAACTGTTGCCATCTATTCAGTTCAGTTCAATTCAATTCAATTTTATTTATACAGTGCCAAATCACTACAACAGTCTCCTCAAGGTGGTTTATATTGTAAGGTGGACCATACAATAATACATACGGAGTAAAACCCAACAATCATATGACCCCCAATGAGCAAGCACTTCGGCGACAGTGGGAAGGAAAAACTCTCTTTTAACAGGAAGAAACCTCCGGCAGAACTAGGGCTCAGGGAGGGGCGGGGCCATCTGCTGCGACTGGTTGGGGTGAGAGAAGGAAGACAGGAAGGAGAGTCAGAGATGAATCTAAATACACAGTCCATATCTGAAACAGAAATTAAGAAATTTCTTCACAAACAGCGATCTAATAACTTGGAATAGGCGAGCTGGTCCACTGTGTGGATGTCCTAAGCCTGAAATGGACGTGGATCATGAAGTTGTGGTAACATCTGGGGGAGATGGTATATTTAAAGCCAACAAGTTGCAACTGACCAAAGAAGGTATAAGACACATACCAGGCTCCTTCAGGTAAGATTAAGGTAGGTGGCTGATATGTATTTACATGGAAATGTGTTAGCAACGTCTTTTAAAACTTTTGTTTTCACATTAGCATAAACTGAAGTATCGCCAGCTGCTGGTACTGCACCTTACATCAACTTACTGCAAGTACTGCATGCGTGTCTATTTCACGCTTGGGAGAGGCGTGATATCAGTTTACATAGTCGCAAGTTACAAGACTGCAACCAGTTGGAGCCAGTGGAGCTGACTCCCCTACTGGAAAGCCACATCACAGAGGAGTTGTGCCACTTATATGTCAATTATTTGCACATCTTGACCAATCTGTCTGAGAGTGATTACACTCAGTGCAAGTCAGACCGGGAGAAGCTGGAGACACGTTGTGCCCCAGCAAGTAACCTAAAAGTAGTTGCCACAACTGTTTGCAAAAATCACCCTGCAGGGACTGACTTTACCTGGTTGCTAGAAGGTTGCCACCTTATTTTTACTCTACTGTGACAGAAGAGATGTACTACAAAAATATAACTGTGTTCAGTTTTAACAATCTTTGAATGCTGTTTTCCCAAAATAATATCACTCTCTCTC
Source organism: Haplochromis burtoni (assembly GCF_018398535.1). Classification (NCBI taxonomy): domain Eukaryota; kingdom Metazoa; phylum Chordata; class Actinopteri; order Cichliformes; family Cichlidae; genus Haplochromis; species Haplochromis burtoni. The sequence continues at coordinate 823,979 of NW_024582483.1, forward strand.
TCTCTCTGAGCCAGAAATCTGCCCTACACCAAAATCCGCAGTTTATTCCAGTCTATATACTGAAGCTTTTTAAGGATTTCAGGGATTTGTTCATATATCATTCATAACCTAGTTTATAAAACACTTTATCCCTTAAATCATGGAGATGTGCAATTTTTCTGGTTGTTTAAAGAATTTCATGATTATAAACATATCTTTGTAGAGTTCCTCTGTAAAAACTTTCGACTGTCATGTTTTAACAAAAGCTTATATGAATGTCAGATTTCCTCTTCGGAAATGTCAAATCAGTACACATTTATTTCATTTAATTAAATAATAGCTAATATAGATATTTAGAATGAGAATTTTGTAATACAAAATGCATTGGTGTAATAAAAAAAGTTTTTAATAGTATCTGTTTATATCTATTAGTTTATATTACAGAATATTGAATTAAACATGGATGAATCAGACATGCAAGTTCAACCAAAGGCACCACGAAAAGAAAGCTGAGAATCGTGGTTTGTGACGAGTCAGGGTAACCCAGGAGCCATGAGAAATGAAACCTCAGTACTTTTAAGACCCACACAGGCCAGTTATGGACAGGGGATTTAGCAAGTGTGAGCAGGAATTTCTTAGCTATTATTTAGCAGGTTTCCTGTCTTTTTTCCTGCTTGTGCAGCTCCTGCACGTGTATCTACACTCGCTTGCTCATTTGTGGCTGCAGGGAGACAGTATCACAGAAAAATGTGGAGAAAAAGATGTGACTTTTTAGCTGATAGCTTTCCCCCACTCACATCTGACAGTCTTTCATCCTTTTTGTCTTGTGGAAAAAAAGAAAAGAAAAAAAGGAGGACAGAAAAAAGTGGTTTGAAAACACTTAGAGCATAAAGTTAACCTCTGAACAGCTTGTTCTAGTGGGGTGGAATGGGCTCATGCTGGGGGTCAGTGTGAGGAAAAAATACCTAATTGTGATTCACACCAGCAGCAGTAACAGTGGAGTCCATTACAGGAATTGAACTGACCCCATTATAGCTCAACACACATGAAGAAGCCACTTTATGAAGGTTTAGGGATCAACAAGAGTCCCATTTTTGTTACCTGTGTTGCGGTTTTTGAGTGTCAGCTTTCATCTGATTAAAGCATCTCCATACTGTAAGTCAGGTCAGTCAAGTTACTTCTGCAACACATTTAAAAAACAACAATGTTCATAATCCATGTTTGTGACTGGCCTACTTTGTGGTTTATATTTCTCAGAGTAACTTGTGCAAGGATTCCCAGAGGCATAGTAAAATTCCAATTTTAGACTTTAAACCAGTCATAAAAAGAGGACGTTAATGGGCAGGGGTAGGCGAGAAATTTCAAACAGGAGAAAGTGCAACATTAACTAAGAATGCACGAGGAACAAAGAAAACAATGAAGAGGAAAAAACTCGGAAAACACAAGAGAATGGCTAGATAGTTTACAACTTCATTTACAAAGACAATCTGGCAGTTGGGGAGTGCAAAGCAGGAGCCATATATAGCAGAATGATTACCTAATTGAACACAAGTGTGGTAAGAAAAAGCCAGGAAATAGAACAGAGGCTGGAAGTCCAACTAACTCAAGTACTCAAGTGTAATGATTCACACTAAATGCAAAGTGAAGTTTCACCTTGTGCTAATCGTGTGAATACCCGCGCTAAAAACCCACAAATACTCTCTTCTAGCAGCCAGCAGGAACAGCAACAGGAGTACGGCTGATAACTCAACTTACATAAACTCATTTTCACAACTTATCATTAAGGCATACAATATCTCTCTCTTTTCTCCAAGCAACCCCCTTTTTTTCCAAGCTTAATCATACATTTCCAGGTGCCATCAGTAACCTCTGTTTTGGTTTGGTGGCTTCCAGAGAATCCACAGGCTTTTGAAGCATCCAAGCTTGTGAGTTTTTTTGCAAAGATTCGCCTCGTTGCCTACACTTTATGGATGTGCCCTGCAAAACTTAAGTTCCACATTTGGTCTCAGAAGTCAAAATAATACAGAAAGGGAGAGAAATCAAAATCATGAAACCTTTTTTCATGTCTTTGTGACTTACCTAAAATAAAATAAAAAAAAGGTTAGCAGTGATTTCACGCTTACTAAACTTCACCAGAACCGGAGACATTCAGAAACAGCCAATATCACTCCTTCCAATGCCCATGTAGTATAATTGCGTGGTAGCACAGACACAAATAAGGTGCACAGCAGAAGTCTGTAAACTGCTTTATGCAGACTTTTCTTTCTCTAGTTTCATGAGAGAAGACCTGATGGGGGATTACAACAAAGGATTTAGTTTGGCAAATATACGACTAATTAACTTCCATCTTTGGTACTTACTATCCAAGCCTTTTTGGTGTTTTTGGTGGAGTTGTTTCAGGTTTAGGCCCATTTTGTATTGTGCTGCTGAAATGTTTTGCACCACACTAAGAGGTCTTGCGCTCCTATAAACGTGGCTTCTGTCAGATTTCGAAGTTGTCGCGTGGATTCAAAGTGTGAAAGGCCAACACATTAAATGATGTAGCTGTCGTTAAGGTGACGTGTTAAAAGCAAATATAGCAGCCGAGCAGCTGATAATTTCAGAGGCTGGGGAAAAAGGCTGTTTCACAAAGATAGCAGGGGAGAAAAGAAAGCAAATTATAGACAACCTGAGGATATGGACTGTGGGTGGGGATTATTGATCTCTGTTGAGAGGCATACAGCTCTTTTAATTTTAAACTTCAGCCTGAAACGCAGTCACAAATGTTTGTGAGATAGAGCGGGATAAAACACTTCAGCCAAAAGACAGTTAAATTATATAATGATTGAAATTAGTTTAAAAAAACTCTTTAATGATCTGAGAGAGGAGATGATCAATCGCAGAGCGCAGTCCACTCCCGACACGCACACAGGCACGCAGCTGATTATCCCAAATGTGTCCAAAGAGCCCAGGCTCGTCATAAAGTAGCCTGTATGAACGTGTCTTTTAACAAAAGCAGATTTAGCGCGTGTGTGTGTGCCACTCAGGCCTTTCAGGTTGTGACAAAAGCCCTGTGGATATGTACACCGCTCGTGCACTTTCACAGCAAAAGAGTGGTAATGGAACAGAGGTGACTTTATTCCACCTTCTCCGGCTGATCAAAGCCTCTTTCTCCCCTCTTCCTCGTTTAAATCCCCGGTCCTACTCTTCCCGCAAGTCTGTTTTCAGTCCTTTCTCTTTATCCCTTCTCTAATCACCATTCCTTCTCTTAGACCTGGAGCGGTTGCATACATATTTAATATCTCTGTTTCCAGAGACATAATAGAGTGGCATTTAACGATAATTAGAACTTGAATCAAAAGTCAAACGAGGTGTCTTTCTTACTCGTGTGGCCTCATCGCACAATCCAGAATGTTAAACATTACTGTAGCGCCCGTGTTCTGTGTTAAGAACTAGGAAAAATACTTTTTAGAGTACGTAGCACGCAAAGCCCAAAAAGGATCGTTAGAGCACTGTGTCACACTAATTAGTCTCACATCCTCAAAACAAGCTAATAATGAAAAGGAGTAATCAAATATTAAAAGGACAGGACAATCTGAATTTCTGTTACTCAAACTTTCTGACCATGTGGATCATTTCAACTGCTCCTTGATGCAAACTCAGAGCATTTAGTTATGTAGACATGTTTAAAATGAACCACCAATGGTGAGCTTCAAACAGACCGTTCACACTCCCAAGCCGTAATATACCGACGATTTGTCACGTCCTGACCTTCCACATTAGTGATGTGCGATAGCACTGATTTCCTTTCTGATCCGATACCAAGTAATATTCAGGGTGGTATCGACGATACTGATCCAATACCGATACTTTGTGCAAAAATGTATTTTATTTATTGTACCTCAAATTATAGTTTCATAATGATTACAGGACATCACATTACTTGTTCTTATCACTTAATAATGCAGAATTCATCATATAGAAATAAAGAACCTGAAGTTGTGCGCTATTTGAACACCTTGCCTGCCTGCAGCACTAAAGGACTCCTGAGAGATGTCTGTCTCGCCCTAGCAGCGCCTGTCCCTGTCCCTCTCCTCCTCTTCAGTTCGCCTTAACATACGCTCATCATATTCTGAGATATGATTTACTCTGAGGTGTTTGACAAATTTGTGGTGTTGCCACAACACCTCACTTTCTTGCCACATGTATCGCAAACCACGTCTCGGCTGTTTGTGGATGTAAAATACGTCCGCACATGACTCCAATTACGCTCAGCCATTGTTGTGAGTGCGCATGCCAAGGGGCTGCCACATTTATACAGACATATTTCGCACATGACTATGAAAGGTGGAAGAGGAAGTAGTTCCTTCCAATTGTAGACAATCCGAATGATATAGTTTCTTTCCACTGTGTTCCTGTTAATGGTAAACTACAAATTTACCCTAAATTACTAAAATATCGATATTTTAATGTGAGAATCGATTCTAGAACATAAATGATTGGTATCGGAGGAATCGATATTTCAGTATCGATCCGCACATCACTATTCCACATTCCTGTGCTACACACCGAGTTGTAGATGAAATCCAGTAGAACGACGGTCCTGTTGTAATAGACGTATTCTAGCCCCAACCCTAATCTTATCCCTAACCCTAACCACCACTTTAATGACGTTAAATAGTGTTTTCCAAAGCATTTAAGTAAAATAAACGTACACGTGTAGATTCATTCCAAACGGTTCTCATATTTCCTCATTTTTCAAATCTCGTGATATAGGGACGTGTTGGGTGCCCGGAAGTGTAATATGCTGACGATCTGTCACCTAGCGTAAAATGTTACGCTTTGGAAGTGAGAACGCGTTGCATCAGAATAGGGAAGAGAGGTGATTTAAGTGACTTTGTTACTAAAATCACACTTTGAACGTGGTTAAAACGCCGCCTTCTTCTTCCTCCAAAAGTCCTAGGTCTTTTGTAAACACGTGACTCATCTATAACATCTAATATCTGATCTCAGATCTTTCTGTATAGCACTTAAGAGACTTAACAGTAACAGTGATTATTTTTACTGGCATAACCAAATTTGCCAAAGTAATCTATATATTCTTTCCCAGCACAGGCCTTCCCCAGTTCCAGCTGGGAGGCTGCCAACAAGAAAGCACACCACCAGAATCATACTGACCAATCAATAAAATACTGCCAGTCTCTGTGTGTACTATTATTCTCTCACCATTACATTGTCGACAAATAATCAGGGCGCAAATCAGTTTTTTCCTGTGAGTACTAAAGACGACCTTCATTACAATCCTCCTCAAAGTGGCTGTGCAATAAAGTTTAAAGGAAAAAGGTCATAGAAATAATTTTAAAGAAAGCCCCACACACATCAGTGCAGTGTGATTTCTTCCCACCATCTCACACATTTTTTTTTCACTTCAGCTCATGCTCCTCTGATCTCAAACATTTTCTCTTATTCAAACGTGTTTGGGTCTGGCTCTCTTATCATTTTGCCTTCAGCTTCAAGGCAGCAGAGCAGCTTCTCGAGTTCTCCGGTGACCAGATGAAGTTCACACAGAGTCCCCTCCCTCCCTTTTATTAAAGTATCCTTCCAGAGCAGTCAAAATGTTCCCTGCGTCATAGATCTCCACAGCGACTGCAGTGAAGACTAAATACAGAGAAAATGACATTGAAGTCTGCCTGTCAACAGCTGCTGTAAGACACAATTTTGTGGGCAAACACAAATCTGTAAGTGCAAGGAAAGAGCTGAAGTTCAAAATGAAACCAAAGGATTGTTTTGGTTTCATGGTTAGGTATTGTAGTGCTGCTGTAAGCTATCTGAACACTCAAAGTTATTTATACAACTTGCCTTACAACCACTTTTTCTATGCAAATGCTTTCTAACTATCATTTCCACGCATTCACACAGCGATGGATGCATCAGAGAGCTACTTGGGATATTTGGCATGCAGACTGGAGTAGCCAGGGATCAAACAATCAACCTTCCGATTAGCAGATGACGTGCTCTACCTCCTGAACTAGAGCCAGGCCAAAGTGACTGCATGTTAAAATTAATAGGTTAGGACGTGGGAATGAATGGTACAAGCGCTACTAGCAACACCACCACCCCCATGACAGTTAAATAGACAGTTAGGGAAATAGATGGGGACGTTGGAGAGGGCTTTTTGAAAAGAATTATCTTTTCTAACACAGCTTATTGCTGGAAAAAAAAAGTGAGAACCTCTGCTGTAACCCGAAAAAATGTTTTATTTTATTAATCAGATTCCAGACATGATTTCTCAGAGCATCTCAAAAACCCTCACTGCTGCAAATATATCTTTCCTATTGTTTGGTTTAGGCACTAAATGGACTTGGTAATTGCTGCTGTTTATTTCCTATTGGAGTAATTTTATTGTTTCTCTCAGCCATAAAGAATGATGCAACAAACAAAACCCTCAGGCTGTGCTTTTATCAGCAAACTTCCCTTTTCACTGTAGCTCGTTGCTAATCGTACATTTTCGTGATTTGTAATCTCGGGCAATTTGTTCCATTAAAAAAGATAAAAGGGAAACTTCTTTCTAAAACCTCAATTGAAACAGTTTCTGCTGTTTTTTTATGCTCTCACATCCATAGTCAGTCCACAAGACACTTCCTTCTCATTCTATCTGATAGGTGTTTTAGGGCTTATTCACTTGCAACCATTGCAGCCTATGGTAAAAAAACGTGCATTCCCTGGTTGGTTGTTGGAGGTTGATAGCAGTCGTGAGGTGAACGTGGTCACAAACACGTATACAGTGACCTAGTTGCTTTGGTTGCTAGTAGTTTGCTAGCAGAAGAGGTTGCAACTTACTAGTGTCCTTGTGGCTTTTACTTGGAAGGTGAAGATTCCAAGTATGAACATTACTTTTATTTTTACTGCACAAAAGGACAAGAGTGTGATGTTAAAGTAGTAAATGCATTCAGTACACACACAGAAACAATCTCATTATCCTGCTAACATAACTTTAGCTCTTTGCTAGCATCTAGCATGCTAACACAAAGCTAACTAAAAACCACAGCCCTGGACTTCAACATGTAACAAAGGCAGGGATAAGTAGTGAGGCTTGTAGCATCCATTTCTACCTGTTCAGGTTTTTAAAGTAGAATCACTGTTGTGATCACTTTGAAGTCTCTTTAGACTGGTTTTCTTCTTCATTTTGTGTTGTTGGCTTTGTGTAAACACTAGAAGAAAGTTTGTGTGTCCACATTAGGACAGGGATTCGTGTTGTGTTTGTGGGTTTGGGACTGTAGCCTTATGTTTTTATTGTTAACTGGTAATTATAGGAAATGCGTTGCTGGCCATTTCTCTGGTAATTAAGTCATTACTTTTAAGAAAATTAATGAGTAATGTGTAACACATTTTTTTAGTAATATTTCCAGCACTGGAAAATGTGGGTCTCCAGGGGGTCGTAGACTTTAGGCCTTTTTGCTTTTAGTCTGTGCAGGGGACAATCAGCTACTGCCACTTGTTTTCGTATTTAACTACTGAAACTGCCAACAATTTGGGCAATAAAAGTACTCTTTTTTTCCTTGCCTTGTCTTTATCTTTTTCTTTCTCTAAATAGCTTTATTTCACCAAACTATATTTTTCCCAATGTAGTTTTTCTGTATTTCACCCACTTTAAGTGTGAAATAATTGCTAGTTTGCAAAGTTCTGCTTTTAGAGTACCCCATTAAGGACTAGTTTTATCTCACGACAGTGCTACACTGCGGTTGCATTAGCAGCAAATTAATGACGTAATCCAGAAGGAATGTTTCCAAACAGGATATTTCAGTCGCTCCACTGTTGCCTGTTCATTATTTCCACAAGTTATAATTCAATGTTAAAAAAAAGAAGAGAGAAATTTACAGCAGGGCACTGCTAAGTAAACAACTTTGTGCTGAGGAGAGAAAGACAAGAGCAGTTACTCAAAGGTAGTGCTTTGGCCTGAAAATAACTCACACTAAACTTTGCATATTCACTCACACTTTTCAAAGGTTCACTCAACAATGGCAACAGGACAATTCACATGCTTATTTTGGTAAACAGTGCACCGATAATGACTGTGACTCTGACAATAGCTCGGAGCTATATCTTTCATAATTGCTGCTGTGTTACTTTCATCGCTATTTAATCTTTTTTTTATTAAAAGAAGCAGAGATTTAAAAATTATAGCTTTGAGTTTATAAACTTCAATTCAAAGACTGCGTTACAAAAAGAAGTGTTGGTTGAATAGTTCAAATCGGTCCCCAAAAGCACACGAGGCATATACAGTGTTGAATAAGACCTCTGAATTGATGTTTTAGAGGATGTATGTAATTCCATAGCTGAGGGACAATAATCACACCACAGAGTAATAAATATAGTTTAAAATTTCATCACGCACACGAAACACACATACCCATTACACACGGCCGCACATACACAACACATGCCAGCACCCACCATTTATATTCCACTTCTCTCTTAAACAACACGGCCGTTCATTAAAGAACTTCTAACCTCCTCGCGCAGAGATAAAGGGTAATTACGTAGCTATCGTCAATTCAAACGTCTCTTATTTCACTGAGCGCAGGGACCATAGATAAGGCTGCTTAATTAACTTAAGTGCGTCTGCTCCATCACCTCTCACACAGGAACCCTCTCGCTGCTGATGGGAGTGCCGAAAAGGCTCGATTATACAGACGTATTCAATCATCTCTATTGTCACATTGGGTCAGTTTCACAGTTTCACAAGTTTAGAGTTCAGCTTGTTCACTGAATACTTCTCCCTGTCGTGTGGAATAGAGCAGGAGCAAAGAGTATGTGGAAATGGCATTCGGCGCTTAAGTGGAGTCAGCGGGGGAATTGCAAAAAAGTACCTAAAGTTAATACAGGAAATCTGATTTTTTTGAGGAAAAAAGACAGATTCTATCTTCTATGAGGATTTGTTTCTTACTTTTATCAGATCTGTGGACACTGAAATGTGATTTGAGCTGCCAGGTTTGACATACAGTAGCTTAAGCTGCATTAATGTTGCATAACTCAGCACTGATCACCCGAGGGATCAGGCAAGAAGCGCAGTCAGCTTCCCTGCAGTGACTGTGGTAGTCCTCAGTTTAAGAGCATTTCAGCCCACATTGGTTTGCTTCTACTAAAAGGTTTGCACTATTGTAGTTCCTTGTTTACTTGTGATTTCAGCACGAGTAAAATTATTTTGATTGTTGTTTGTTAACCCGCTTATTAAATTTTACCACCGTAACAAGGCTCAATTTCTTCCTTCAAACATTAAAGACTGCAAGGTCACAGTTGGTGATTTTGTTCCATTTCAACTTTAATAAACAGAAAGCAACTTGGCTCAGTCTTACTACAGATCAAAGTGTTGTGATTTAACCACCAGAGCTGGCAGACTTAAAAATGCAGAATACAAGACAGTGAGGCAGACTTCAAGGGATTTTTATGTGTATAAAAAAAAGCATAAAAAATGTGAAAACATGTTTCTCTGAAGGCAAAGGAAGCTGAGACTGATTAGACAGAGGCCAGTGGAGAGCGAGGAGCCAGGTAAGTTGTTGACTGATGCGGATCCGAAGAGTTGGCAGGTAGCGTACACAAGAGAACCAAAAGAGCAAGAGGAATCACAACAGGTACAAGAAAACATGAGTGGAGCTTTAACATTGCTTCCACTATGACTGCTGCGAGAATCTGGCTGAGTGAAAGACTCAGTATTTTAAATCCACACCAGCTGGATTTATTCTCCAGATGCCATCGATTCATACACTGACCAGCAAGCTGATTAGATACACGGGTCACCTGCTCATTAATGCGAATATCTACTCAGCCAATCACAGGGCAGTAGCCCAGTGCATTTAATCATATAAACGTGGTCAAGATGGCCTGCTGAAGTTAAACGTTTGCATTAGAATGGGGAAGAAATGTGATTTGAAGGAATCTGAATGTGGCAAAGTTTTTAGTGCCAGGCTGGCTGGTCAAAATATTTCAGAAACTGCTGATCTGCAAGGATTTTTTTTAACACAGCCGTCTCTAGAAAGATCACAAAATAGAGAACATATCCAGCAAGTGGCCATAAATATGTCTTGTTGATGCCACAAGTTGGAGTAGAGTGGCTAGATTGCTTCAACCTGATAGGAAGACAATACAATTACTCATTTATACACATTCATGTGCATGTATGTGTTTTCAGTAATTCCTTTGTGAGCTCCACCTTAAAAATATTTTTTGATTTCAGTGAGATTTCCTTAATAAATAAAGCCATAACTAGACTCCTACATTAGAATGTAAACACAATATTAAATTTCCAGGGTAGTTTCTCGTCCTCTGTGATGTTGAGAAAGTGTTTTCAGTCCTGTAGGATTAGAGAGCAGGGATATAACCTCGGAAAGTTAGACATGCACATGACGAACGTTTCTTCATTTGTCTTACCCTGTCACCTTCCAAACGTCCACCACAAATCAATGCAAGAATTCAACAGGCATTGTGGTTTTCATTGTAATTCAGGGTCAAAGCTTAGTTCGGTTAAACATGAGCCTCAAATCCAGGCTGGACACACCTGTTTCCTCCAAAGGAAGCAATGGACTTAGTGATAGATGAAGCCAGCCTAGCTCTTCGTCTCTGTTACCAAGTTAAATTAAGCTAACTGCCCGCAGTGAGATTAATTATTTTATCTTTTCATTTCACTATCAGAAAATAAATAAATAAGCGGTCATCTTTCAAAACTGCTTCAGCAACTGTTAGAATAAACTGAACGAATAACATCTTACACGCTTACCGGCTAAAAGAGGCCGTTAGTCAGAATGAAACAAAATGAAAAGAATCAACATGTGAGTCGAGGCCAAGGACATGCAAAAGTGGAAAAAGCACGAGACTATGCTAACAAAACACTTGATGAAAAAGGTACATAAAGTTATGAAGCTATTTTCAGAAAACAAAAATTGTGAAAAAAGCAATAACAACATCTGAGAGAAATGGAACAAAAAGAAAAATCCAGTTTGTAGCGGCTCCTCATGTTTACTATAAAAAGAAGTGAAAATGTGATTTTGTCTCTTCACAGAAGCAATCAAAAAGTCCATAATGAGTTAGTCTGGGTGTTTCGCAAAGTGTTTTTATTATGTCCTCGAGTATTATACTAATGCAGACAAGATAATAAAAAACAAACAAACCACTGCTTACCTAACTAGTCAATTGACTGTTCACATGAAGGTCAAAAACATGCTATTTCAAACTAAGGGATAAAGGAATAAAGGACCTTCATACAAACTGGGAAACTATTGCTAAACACATCATGGATTTAAAATGTTTCTTAAACAGCTCCTGTTACTTGTAAATTGCTATGTTTATAGCAATTTACAAGGGCCATGTAATTGTCCAAAATGTCTTGGTACACTGAAGCATTAAGAGATCCTTTAGTTCCCAACTTTATAGTTGGGATAATGCAGTCAGACAAGTACTGCCGAACCCAGACTTGTTCATCGGATTGCCAGACAGAGAAGGGTGATTTGTCAATCCAGAGAACACGGCTCCAATGCTCTAGTGTCCAGTTTGGTACCGGGCCTCGAGAGTTAAGGCTCGGGTGTGAAATTTATGGTTTTTATGTTTTGGTTTTTTTTTATTGTTTTCATCGTTAACTCGGTTTCACTGGGTCTTTTCCTGTGTGTTACGAATAAATCTTCTTTCTTTTGGTATCGGTACTGGTTTTATTTTGTTGTATTTATCCACGAGACCTTAAAGGCCAGTCCGTGAAAATATTGTCGGACATAAACCGGTCCGTGGTGCAAAAAAGGTTGGGGACCGCTGCTTTACACCACTGCATGAGGCACTTTGCTTTGGACTTGGTGATGTGAGGTTTGGATGCAGCTACTCAGCCATGGAAACTCATTCCATGAAGCTCTCTACACACTGTTCTTGGGTTAATCTGAAGGCCATGTGAAGTTTGGAGGTCTGTAGCAATGAAGTCTGTAGAAAGTTGGTGTCCTCTGCGCATTATACAGCTCAGCATTCGCTGATCTCGCTTTGTGATTTTACGTGGCCTACCACTTTGTTGTACGGTGCTGTCATTCCCAATCACTTCCACTTTGTTATAATACCGCTTACAGCTGACTGTGGAATATTTAGGAGCGAGAAAATTTCATGACTGAACTTGTATAGGTGGCATCCTATCACACCCTGCTGGAATTTACTGAGCTCCTGAGAGCGAGCCATTGGTTCACACATTTTTATAGAAGCAGTCTGCATGCCTAGGTATTTGATTTTATACACCTCTGGTCATGGAAGTTATTGGAACACCTGAATTCGGTGATTTGAATGTGTAAGTGAATACTTTTGGACTGCAAGAGCTGCAAGAATCACTCAGAGTGCCAGATTGCAGATCTTGGAATGAGCGAGCCAGAGCAAGGTGCAGTGCAACACGAAGACAATCTAGACATCCATGTGTGCGCTGTTACTGCTGTGCACAGGGTTTTCATCTCTTAGTAAATTTCCCAGAAAAACATCACATCAATCCCAGCGATTCAGTTTCATGTGCCTGAAGTAATGATGTGGCCATGGGAGTAAAAAACAAAAAGCAGAGACGCCATTTGATAATAGTCTTTCCCTAATTAAGTTTCTCAGTCATGTGAAGCACACCCTGGTTTTCTTTAGTGAATCAAATTTTGAATCTTTTCTAACAATTCCCTTTGTGTTAACAGTCCCTTTGTATTCTTTTAATTTTACATCGTTCTGTCTGCACTTTTAAGGAACAAGCGGGACGGCAGATGCCCTCGCTCGGTTTCATTCATTCTGATTCAACTCGTCTTTTCTCCTCCCTGCTGTCACCCCATTTCTTAGCATCTTAATATGCACCTTCTGTCCTTCCATTATTCATCGCGCATATCACCGGTCCCACTCAAGCTCTGCCTTTCTCATTTCCTCGTCCCTCCTTCGCTTGTAACCTTTCTCGATTCAGAAGAAATAACCGCAGCTTTCGTCCCGTATTCGCCGCACCTTCCCTCCATCGCGTTGTTTACCTGCCCTCCCACTTTAACTTTTTTTCCCTCCTTTAATCCCCCTTTCATCTTTTTCTCAACACACCATGCACCTGCCTCCGCCCTTCAGCCGTTCTGCCTTCTGTTTTCCGCCCCCTTACTTCCGTCTCATACTTAATCTTCACTCAGCCTTTCCCCTGTCTCCACATCCGACCCTCTATCTCTTCCCTACCAGCATTCTTCTTCTCATCCTCCCACACTCAACCATCCATTAGAAACTGTGTGTGTGTGTGTTTCTCTTTGTTTTCACATGTGCAAATTTGTGTGTCTGTGTGTGTGTGCTTTCTCTCCAGGGCAAGATGTTCATTACGGTGCGGAGGTTAGAATGATGACGGTGGTAATAAAGATAAAAAGTCGTCAGAAAGATACTGATCAAACATCTCTCAGAGGCAGCGTGTGTGCATGCATGTGCGGTACGAATATGTGCTTATATACACTATGCGTGTGTGTGTCCTCTGTGCCATGTTGCTTAAGGCCGCATATCCCCCCCCGAAAGGACACGTTTTAGAGCGGCCTCGTTTTAAGGTCCCTCAAAATTTACAGAACAGAGGAGTTTGCGATTTTTGTTTAGTGAGCACTGCTGTTAATTGGAGTTGCTCCAGGCTGTCCTCAGGCTATTGGGAAGTGTGTATGAACGTGTAACTGCGTGTTTGCCTCCATATGTGTGTATTTCAGCGTAGTTGATACTAGGACACGAGACATAAGGTTTATAATCCTCCACAGGGGGGGGCAGAGGAGGGGGAAATCAGCAGCGCCACTGCCACCACTGCTTACAAGCAAAAATGATGGCAATGTTGGGACGCTTTCAGGAGTGGACATTAAATTAGGTTGCAGGAATAAAGCACAAAATAAAAAAACAAAAAGAGCAGGGTGAAACAACATGAACAGCAGTGAGCAAAAGAAGCAGACAAAATGATGGCTTGAACTCATGCCAGGTGATGAATAATTTGTATGCATTGTTGCTTTGTTGCTTGATGACAGTTTTGGGTTTTTTTTGTCTGTGTGTGTTCATAAGAGTGCGTCGGCAGTGAAGCTATTAAGATCTTCAAAGTCCCATTGTTAGGCTTTGCATTTGTAGCAGGGTTCATGTTGCATTTGTAGCCACAGGAATAAAAATAAAGTGGAAGAAAAAAGGACACTCTGTAATATAGCCAAAGAGGGTTGATGAAATGTTCATACCGTGGATGGTCCAGTGGATGAAATACCTGAGAGTAAATATTCTTCTCCCTATGAAATAGGGTTCGTGTTCACCCTGTGCCTTCAGATGGACACACACACACACGCACGCTTTATTATCTTTAAATAAATTCTAAGTGTTGTTTCCCTGTTACTTGCGCTCCTTTGGTCCAATAGTCAGTGAAAATGACAGCGTAAGACTGCAGAATTTGTTTTACTCATCCATCCCCAAGACTGTAATGAATTAGGTAGACAAAGATTTCATTTACTCCATTCCTTTTTTATATTTTACTTCAAATTGATTCGATGCTGAGAATTGGCCTTTGTGTGTGTGTGTGTGTGTGTTAATAATTATTGCTTGCCATCAGCAGGCAGATTCACAAAGGAGCCGAGCTAGGTCTTATAATTCTGCGGAAGAAAATTCCTCAAAATTTAGTTGTCCACTCAACATCACCAGCCACTTTGTTAGGTACTAGTTAATGCAACCTTCTGGCCAGGCAGTGTAGACTATGGATCTGTGTATTTGGGCATCATTATGAAGACAACCTGCTGAATATTAAGCAAAGAAGGTGGGCTGGGATGAAGGGTGAGTGAAGTGAATTTGAAGAAAATTCCAATGTCAGCAAGCCGAGAATATACTAAGATGCAAACCTCAGCCCGCCACCTCTCACCATGAGCAATTATAGACTGAGACTCAGGCTCCTTCCCCACCAGAGAGGTGATATTCCATGTCCGGGAATAGGTCCGCAAAGTTCTCCGCCCTTGGCTCCCACCTGGCACATCTTGAACCCAACCCCTACAGTGCCTCCTGTGGTTGGTGGGCTTACAGGAGGGGAGGGTGGGCTCATGTTCTTTTTTTGGCTAGTGCCAAGCCAGGCCCCATAGGCCCCACGGACTATGCCCTTGGGCATCCTCCCCAGGCCTGGCACCAGTGCGGGGCTCCATTAACCCTATCCCAGGCAGGGTGAACAGTTTGTCTAGGTCTTTCTCTCATAGGGATCTTTTGAGTGAGTGGTAGTTCTCTGAGTAAAAATGATTTGTTGATGCCAGAGATCAGAGGAGAATGGCCAGGCTGCTTTGAGCTGAGAGGAACGTAACTCAAATAACCGCTCTTTAAAATCAAAGTATCCAGAAGAGCTTCTCTGAACACACAACACATTAAACCTTAAAGCTGATGGACTGCAGAGTTGCAGAAGAGCACACCAGCTGTGCTGCTTAAAATTCACACTGGCTCACTAAAACTGGAAAATAGAAGATTGGAAATATATTGTCAGTCTCAGTTTCTGCTGTGCCATTTGAATGGTATAAACCATGGATCCATCCTGTCTTGCTTTGGAGGATGGTGGGATATATTTTTTTTGGTACACATTAGTACCAATTGAAAAACACCACAGCCTACCTGAGCATTGTTACGCCGGCTCTTCATGACCACAGTGTACCTATGTTCTGATGGTTTCTTCTGGGAGGATAATACATATGTCACAAAGTTCAATAATCTCAAGTTGGTTTCACGTCACTCAGACTCAAGCATGACAGTGAGTCCTCTATACTCAGATGGCTTCCACAGTCACCAGATCTCAATCCAATAAAGTGCCTTTGGGATGTGCTGGAACATGAGATTGACATCACGGATGTGCATTGATGCTATCATGTCAACATGGACCAAGGTCTTTGATTAATGTTTTCAGCGGCTTATAAATTTATGCCATCAAGAAAACGAGGTCCAACATGTTACTAGAAAGGTGTAGCTAATAAAAATATCTCTTAGGAATGTGTGATTTTATAAGATTACTTTGGTTTAGTCAGTATTAATATAAAGGTTATTGAAGAAGGATTTTTACTTAAAGAGATGATGGCACTCAAAAACAGCAACAAGCTAACAGTTCATTTCTTGTATTCTACAGGGTGGGCCATTTATATGGATACAACATAATAATAATGGGAATGGTTGGTGATATCAAAGTCCTGTTTGTTATCACCATTTAGAAGTCAGCCATCTTGGATACAACTTTTGTTTTTTCAATAGGTTTCAACGTAACTTTATTCTTTCATGAGTTAGTTACAAGTTTCTCTTTGTTCACAGCGGATCGAAATTGTGTTGATATCTGGTGAACGCAGTAACCGGGTCATTGCAGATTTCAATGCAAGACACCCTACGAGACCACCCATCTCCCATGCTACAGTTAGCAAACTGCTTGCTACATTTCGTGAAACTGGTTCAGTGCTGGATTTGCCAAAATGTGGATGCAAGAAAACTGTCACTAATGAAGAAACATCAGTGGCTGTCCTAGTTCAAACAGAGGTGATCCAGTAATGCTGCACTAATGAATTAGACTAACTATTCACTTTAGCTAAAGTTATTAAGTTAGCTAAAGAGTTGGGATGCTGTGTAAGACATAAATAAAGCTAAAATACAAAGGTTTGGGCACCGTTTTGCATGTTTCCCTACTGTAGGGGTCTCTGCAAGCATACAGAGGGGGTACTCTGAGAGGGTCCAAGATGACAACTTTGGAATTCTACTAGAAACAGTCGATCATATTTGTTGTCAAAGCTGAATTCAGGGCAAACTACGCTAAATTAGCGTTTTTAGCTAACAGCTACAATAAGCATAAAAGTTACTGTACGGCTATCATTTGTTAACATGACGCTTGTTCTTATACATGTAGTACATTTATTACCAACCTGAGAGTTTATCCGCTGGTCATTCGACATGACGAATGACTTCTGAAGTCTTAATTCAGCTCAAGACGCTGTAGATTCCCGTCGGTAACACTTTCGGTCCGCTAGTAAAACGTAGTTCTATTAATCTGCGCTTGAACCGGAACCGGATGTAAGTTCCAAAAAACTGAATTTTGGAACTGAAATTGAATTGTAGAACTGAAACTGAATGGTGAGAAGTGAAACTGAAATTATTCGAGAGCTAAATTTGTCACGGCTGATGGAAGGTATGGACTCAAGCGCGGAGCTCTGGGTTGAAGCAGACAGTGCGTTTATTTACAGTGCGTGAAAGATAGTCCTTAAACATCAATATCTCCAATAATTGTCCTTTCTTTTTCTCAGTTCCCGGAAGTGGTGAAGGTGAGTTTTCCCGTGAGGTCTGTGTGCGCTCCTTCCGTGTGAGCTCCTCCTCCCGAAAACACCAGTGAATCCTTTACTCCACTCCTCCGTCCCGTACTTCTCCAATCGAGCTCCGAGTACAATCCAGCGTCGACTGCCGTCTGGACACATCGTTAAATACCTCCGTCTAGTGAGGAAAGATTAGCGGCAGCTGGAGCCGAAGATTACACTTCCGGGTCAGAGATCGGCCTTTCTCACTCTCTCGGAGACGCCGTTCCTCGGCAGCCAGACCCGCAGAGTAGGGAGGGAGAGAGAAAGAGAGGAGGGCATACACACACACATCACAAACAAACAAGCAGGTCGTCCGGGAAGACCGTCCAGACCGTGACAGTACCCCCCCTCTAACGGGAGCCCCCGGGCGACCCACGAAACTTATCCGGGTGCCGGCGGCGGAACTCCCTCACCATACCATGGTCGAGGATCGCAGACCGCGGCACCCAAGAACGCTCTTCCGGACCGTACCCAGCCCAATCCACCAGAAACTGAAAACCCCTACCGCGCCGCCTGGCATCCATAATGCGAGTAATGTCATACGCCGGGGCGCCAGCGACCATCCGGGCGGGCGGCGGGGGCTCAGGAGGCGGGCACAACGGGCTGGTCCGGACCGGCCTAAGCTGAGAAACATGAAACACGTTATGCACCTTCATGTTGCGCGGGAGGGCCAGCCGGACCGTAACTGGGTTCAGGACAGCTTGCACCGAAAACGGGCCCAGAAACCGGGGACCCAGCTTCTTGGACTCGGTCCGCAGGGGAATAGTCCTAGAGGATAGCCATACCTGCTGGCCCACCCGATAGGTCGGTGCAGGAACGTGACGACGGTCAGCGAGCTCCTTATTACGTCCGCACGTCCGCAGAAGAGCTGCCTTGGTCGCCCTCCAGATCCGTCGACAGCGCCTCATGTGTTGTTGGACGGAAGGCACGGCCACCTCGCCCTCGGAGATGGAGAGAAGTGGAGGCTGATACCCCAAGGAGGCCTCGAAAGGAGAGAACCCCGTAGCAGCTGACGTGCTGGAGTTATGGGCATATTCAACCCATGCCAACTGGTCACTCCAGGAGGACTGGTTGGAGGAGACGACACAGCGCAACAAGGCCTCCAGCTCCTGGTTAGCTCGCTCTGCCTGTCCATTAGTCTGCGGATGAAAACCAGAAGACAGACTGACCTGGGCTCCCAGCTCCGCACAAAACTGCTTCCACACCCGAGCGGTGAACTGGGGTCCACGGTCCGAGACGACGTCCTGCGGAATGCCGTGAAGGCGAAAAACGTGCTGGGTAAGGAGCCGGGCGGTTTCCAGTGCAGTGGGGAGTTTGGCAAGGGCAACAAAATGGGCAGCCTTAGAGAAACGGTCGATGATCGTGAGTATTACGGTGTTACCAGAGGATGGCGGAAGGCCGGTGACGAAGTCCAGAGCGATGTGCGACCACGGCCGGCCGGGGACGGGCAGCGGTCTGAGGAGTCCCAATGGAGGGGAGTTCGATGACTTATTTCGAGCACACACCGGGCATGCCGCCACATAGTCGCGGACGTCCTGAGAAAGAGAC
>NW_024582483.1:857490-882328 GCF_018398535.1 Haplochromis burtoni
AGAAACTTGTAACTAACTCATGAAAGAATAAAGTTACGTTGAAACCAAGCACACCATTGTTTTTCTTGTGACATTACCAATAAGTTTGATGTGTCACATGGCCCTCTTCCTATTGACAAAACAAAAGTTGTATCCAAGATGGTCGACTTCTAAATGGCCACCATGGTCACCACCCATCTTGAGGGTTTTGCCCCCTCACATATACTAATGTGCCACAAACAGGACTTTAATATCACCAACCATTCCCATTTTATTATGGTGTATCCATATAAATGGCCCACCCTGTAGTTCATTTGTGTGCATCATTGTGTTGCTTTTCTGCATCAGTCTATAGACAAATAGAAAAACAGAGTGGAATACATGGCAGCAGGTATCCTGTTTTGCTTTAAAAAATTTATTCTCTCATAAATGAACTTTTCTCATTGATTATGTTCCCCCCTGTGTCAAAACACATACAGGTACGAGTTCATTTTGTTTTGTTTTTGAGGTACTGCAGCCTAACCTCTTTAAATTTGCACGTAGCACCCAGGTGTCACTTTATTATTAACTAATAAACCCAGACTTCATATCTTATAGCATGTTTTGAGAAACTTTGAGGTCATTTTCTGGACTTTGTGCATTTTTTAAACATGCCACACACAAAAAGTGTCATTTCTGGAGTTTGTTGGGGCCCTAGGCCTGTCGTTCATCAACAGCAGTAATCTGACACCAACCACACCAGTCATAAAATAGGAGGTAAAACATTACTCCAGAAATGGCAGAGATCATGTTTATTTCAATACCAACACCCAAGACCAAGTAGAGCCAGGTTGTGGAACATTAACACACTAACTACTAGCATCTACATTCTTTCAGCCTGCTCGCTACGCTAACAAGTCAACTGATGATGTCACGAATCTTCACTTGATTTGAAATGTAACTGTTAAATATCAAAATGAATAAATTAATGTGATGCTGCTGGACTTTACATTAATTAGCCACACTTATGACTAGCCAGGCCATATTTAGTAATTTAACATTAGATTCAATCACTATTATCTGCTCCACTTACCACGCTGGCTTTTTTTTCTCCACTTCTACTTTTTTCTAATTTTCTTTTTCACTCCTAGAAGGATAACTCCTCTTCATTTTCACTGCTTTTGTTTGCTTTTGTTGTTGTCATTAGGTTTCTTTGAATCATGCACACCATGCAGCAGGAGTGTGTAGAGTCAGATGGGGCACACTTACCGGGGGTATATACCTATGTGTTAAAGCTACGCCTTAGCTACGACATAACCTGCCTGCTGGAACCTCCATGGAAATATAACTACACATTGTGTTGACGCCTTTGGCTGATTTTGACTTCTGCTGTGAATCTTTGCATAACCTACTTAACCGGTTGACATTGTTGCTGACATTTATGCTTGTGCTGGTGCATAGTGTGTTTATTACCATGTGGTTGTGTCCTAGTGTTTTATATGCAGTGTCAGCCAATAGAAAACAAATAAAATGCTCTGACTTTGTTTGGTCTTGGGGGCCTGCACTTTGTTGTGGCCAGTTTTTAGGCATTGAGTCTTTCTATTTCCTGTGTGTTCCCTCACATCCATTCTCATAGTTTTAGTAATCCCCCTTCACTAATTTGAGGAGACTTGTGTGCAATGTTCCCTCTAAGCTGCGTGCGTGCGCAATTGCGCACTGCTGGCACGATCTCTGCGTACAGAAAATCTGCGTTGCACACACAAAAAAAAATCTAACTTGAATTGAAATTAAAATTAAAACTTTAACAATTCTGTTTTGCAGTGTTAGTCAGTGACTGGCTGCTCCCGTATGGGATTAGAACGATGCCACCTTATCCCATAGTCCAGTCAATAATGCGATTCACATTCGTATATACGCAGCTAATCAACGTCGCTGACAGGCTATGACCGCCTGTGAGCAAAAACAAAACCAAAAAAACCCCACCCTTTCCTATTGGTCGAAAAATGTACCATGTCGACCAATCAAAAAATGATATGGCAACATGGCATTGGGGGTAAGTTTTAGGAGTGACGGCGGTGTTTTGAGATGTGAGACATTTACAACGTTTAGCGCAAATCTTGTGTAGTTAGTGTGTAGTGTAGTCAATAGTTTTGTTGTGTGTGTCAGAACAATGAGGCGACTGCTGAATGTTACAGGTGTTACAGCAGTGATACATCTCCTGCTGTCAGGCCTGCAGGTATCAGGCTGTTGTTCTCCTTTATCTCATAGTGGACAGAAATTATTTTTTGGAGTGGCACAAATAATTTGTGTGGCATCAATTTGATGCAGAACAGCTGATTGTTCTGTAAATAGTTTGAAATGTTTATTTTAAAAAAACGCCTTGGCTGCATTTTTAGGTAAACAGCTGCAAAAAACGTTGTTTGCAAACTCAGTTACTTTTTTGAAGAAGTAACTATATAATTAATTGCCCAACATTGGTCATTATATACTGTATTTTGCAGACAGAGAGTTACAGGACAGACCACAGACTCATACTCATACCAGTCAGAGCTTTATAAAAAAAAAAAAAAATTTTATTTTTACTTCCAATAGTGTTAACATACTACACAGGTCATGAACAAGATTTTTTTTAAATTTTCATTGTAAGTGGGCTGAAGCACTTAATTAAAAGTAGTCTAACATAAATGCTGTAATTTGATTATTTTAATAAACCATGTAACTGGATTCGATGCTGTCACACGTCTGCTGTTGCTCACAGTGGTCCAAGGGACCGCTCAGGCAGTTTGTGTGTTCGCTCAGACACACAAAAAATTAGAGGGAACATTGCTTGTGAGTACTAATGATATGTTATTGTTATTTCTTATATTGAGATGATGATTGTTATTCTGGCACTTATAAATTCTGTCACTGATATCCCCATGCTGGTCTTGTTCGTACTCCATCGTGTTGGTCCAGGATCAACTAATAAAAAAAGAACATTAGTAACTTAAATTTGGCAAACAGCTGATAATATATTTTGTTATATTTTATAATTTAATAAATAAAATGCTTGAATTGCTAACCTTTTTTCTTTAAGAAGACCATTTTAGATAAACAAGAGCATTTCTTCTTTTTCCCCGACTTTGCAAAACTATGACATCACAGCAACATGATTGGTCAGTTGTAATATAGATCATGGGCCAACATTATTATGATCACACAGGAAAAAACCATATCTGGGATATCAGACCTGAATTTAAACACTGGGCCAAAAAGTAGCCAGAAACACAGAGGAGGAGTGGATGGTGTTGCACGAGTCAGTCGCAATAGTTTTGAGCACAACGAGTAGTTACATTTATAGCTACTGCATAAAGCCACATATCGTTTCGCCTGTTAAGTACTGTAGATTCCTCCTGTGCCTTTTTGCTTACTTTTACTGCACTTTTTAATTTATCAGTGAGAGATTAACAATCATTGTCTCCATATAAGGACTCACGTATGCCACCAAATTCCTACAGGGAGGCTGCTGAAACTATCTGACTGGATGTGAGGATACATGCAAAGAAGCGGAAAAACCTGAGGAGGAAATATGTTTGCCTATGAGAAAATAAAAGTGAAACACAAAAACACAACAAAGTGGAAACCCAGGAGTGGAATAACCCCAGCATTTTAATAGTTTCTATCATTGCATGAATGGTGGTAACAAAGTCAGCCACTTTGGTTACACTGTAAGCTGTTAGGGAGGACGTGTCGCTCTAACTGTCGTTACAAATTTTGCATATTGCCACTGCTGTAATTTAAAGTTTGTCAGCCCTCAGGAGGTCCATGACTGGCCTGGGGCCCCAAGCAGTGTAAATATATCAGTGTTTGAGGAACCATGTTGGCTACATTTCTGTGAACATACCTTAACATTAGCAAAGTACAAAACCTCTAGACAAAAAAGACATCGGCTTAAACCTTACTTGGGTTTAAGTCTTGTCCTCTTCTTTTTCCTCGTCAGCCTTCTAAATGATATTCACATTGTGGGAATGAAAAAAGACCGATGCTTAGGGAAAAAATTCTGTTGTTCAGAAAGGTCATTTCTTTCTTTATCGGGTGAGTGGGGAGATATATGCATTTGTGGCACACTGAATGAGATCAAATCTATTCCTATGGTACTAAGCAAGAAAGGAAGGGGAAGAGGAGGGTGGGATTTTTTTTTTTATATATACAGTGACCAAAAACTAGACATACTACAGTGTTGCTACACTGTAGCAAGTGTTGCATGTGCGCACTGCATGTGTAACTGCACCTAATAAAATGGCAAGCAGACATATTTAAACAGATATGTGCTTTGAACGAAAAGTACATTTTAGCATAACTCCGAGGCTGTCAAACACAGCGAGTCATTTTAGAAAAGAAAAGCAGCAAACTTCCCCCTGAGAGTTATTGAAATCTGTCAAATGACCTGATGTTACAAATCACAGTTTTCCCCAGACTTATAGGGAAAATGCATCAAACCTTCTCATACCTCATCAGCACGCACCCCGTTAGGCTACTAAAAAATGTTGCAGAGCATAACCCAGCAGGAGACAGAGTGACAACAGAATAGGCATAATTTATAATAACATAATAGCTGTTCTGATTGTATGATTGGCAATCACATAAACGAGCCTCGCTATCCCCCCCTGCAGGTTTACGGTAAGTCGACTAATCAAAACAGATGTAATCAACAACAGAGAGACAGCGGATGAATGGATATCTATCATGACATTAGGCGGCTTTATTGATTACAAATGCAGGAACAAAGCTCAGGAGAAAAGACCCACACTGAGAGATGTCTGGGAAGTTTTCTGGTGGCGAAGTTTTACTTGAAAAGTGTCTTTTATCTGCATTTCACTTGCATCATGCTGTCACGCTGCTCTACAATGGATTTCTTCCTGTATGATTGTGATGATTATGATGATTGCCGGTTGTGCAAAATAGTGAGCCTTGAAAGAAGCCCTTACTCTTTGATTCAGGAGTTCAAAGCCGGGCGTTAACGCTCACGTTTCTGTATTATTGATGATTTTTCCCCCCTTGTCTATTTATCTTTGTTGTACTGCTACCTCGGTGTTTGGCCGTTATTTCAAGCATGGGGATAATGAGTCACAGAACAATAACCACGAAATAAGCCGTGAAGTACCTATGACTCCTTTAAAAAAATATAGTGAAGCGTTTTTGTTTGCTGGTGTGTTGTTTTGTGCATTACAGTCTGCTTAAACCATGCAACAAACCTTAAATGGAAGAGGGGCAATGACTGATCAGTGAATTATCGGTGAAATTTGAGCTGAAAGGTCAAACACGTTGTTGAACATTTACTTACAAGTAAAAATGTGTTGGTCATGTCGGGTTCAGTTAATGTAAAAGAAAGAAAATAACAGTTTTATCTAAAATGAAAGCATCAAGTCTGGAATTTTCCTCAAACATGAAAAAACTTAATATTTGTGTGAAACAGAAAAAGAAGCAACAGCAAGAGAATCCTGCTGTAAAAGAGACGATTGCTGAAGGCATATTAATTTGAAAAAAATAGAGTGCACTGTTGTAGCAGCAAATTGGTTTATATTACAAACACACCACAAAATAGACGTGAAGTAGATGAAGAAGAAAAATATATACATGCAAGCTACTAAACTACAAAATTAAGAAAAAAGAATAACAAACATACATAATTAAAACCACATCCATTAAGCGCTCTACTGACTGTGGAGGCTTTGGATGCGTCTGACTACAGCTTTTTGACACGGCGTGTTATCTTACAGGAAGCAGAAGATGGGCTCACTGCTTGCTAAGGGATGGACATGGTCAGCAGCAAGACTCAAGTAAGCTGTGGTGTTTAGGTGATGCTCAGTTGGTACTAATGGGACCAAAGTGTGCCAGGAAAATATCCCCCACACCATTACAGCACCAGCTGGACCTGTTAATAGATGACACGATGGATCCATGATGAAGGGCCATCTACTTCAAGCTTTGTGTTCAGAGATGCTCTTCTGCATACCTTGGTTGCAGTGAGTGATTATGTGATTCTATTGGCTCAAGGAAGCCTGGCCATTCTCCTCTGATGTCATGATCCTGGGCCATGTTGGCCCAGCATTCTTATTTTTCATGTGTTTTTGTATTTTGTTCTTTATTTAGGCCACGGTGGGTTTCTCTGTTAAGTTGTTCCTTATTTGATTTCCCCCTTGTGACTTTTACCCCCTGTGTGCCCCTCTGTATCTGTGAGCCGTCGTCTCCCCTCCTTGTGTTTTATTCCATGTTTCCCCAGCCCACTATGCCTGTGCTCTCCTGTCTCTCTCTCTCTCCTCCCGTCTGCACCTCTGTGTACTTCCTGTTTTACTTTGACAGTCTCTCATCAGTGTTACTCCTGCCCTGTCTTGTTATGATTATCTGTGTCAGCTGTGTTTCCCGTGTGCTCCCACTTCCCTCGTTAACCCTCTGTGTATTCATGTGCATGTCTCCCTCAGTTCGGTGTCGCGTCGCCAATGTCTCCTCCCCAAACCTGTGTGCTTTTCTGTGTTCCCTCGGTCCTCAGTTAGCATTCCCAGTTTAGTTCTGTTTCTTTGTGAAGCCTGCAATCAAGCAGCGATTTTGAGTTCAGCTTTTTGTCTCCGTGAGTTTTGCGTTTGGGTCCTCATCTGCCTCCACACAGCCAGTTCATGACATCTGACCTCTGACACCAACAAAGCTCACTCACTGGATGTTTTCTCTTTTTCAGAGCATTCCCTGTAAACACTAGAGATGGTTCAACTTCAGCTGGTCGTCTTGGCCATGTCTAAGTCATTAAATGTGCTTTTGTTAAATGAGTCTTTGCATTGTAGACATTTGGATTACCGATTGGTGTACCTAATGAAATGAGTGGTTATCATTGAATTTACATGGTCTTCTGAGGACATGACCCGTGAAACGTATCATCATTGTAAATAGTCGACGTGACAAACCTTATAGCACATCCATCAGATACAGAAAAACACTATCATTCATTTGGATTTGGTCTTCCCTCCACCCAAGGCTAAAAATCTCTTTTTATCTGTGTTTACAGTCTCCACCAACTCCTGAGAGAAACAACTGCTCTTTATCGACGAGAAGGTGATTATGTATTTAATAAACAGTCCATAAAAATGATTACATCGTTTATTACACCATGTTTATGTTGTTAGTAGATTTAACTTTAAGTATGCAGGTATTGTGTATTATTTTTCATTTATTCATTTGCAAACATCTATACAGAATGTCCTCCAGGGGCCACACAGGCATAATCAATGTCAATGTAACAAAATCCAGTGAATAAATGATGATGAATACTGCACATATCCTTAATTATATTGTAAGCTGTTTTTTAAATGCTCGTATAGAGTTCATAACCTCACATTCACATCATGTGAATGTGAGGTTAAAGAGTATTTAAAATAAAGACCAGTAAATGTTAAACTATTAGCTGTAACTTTATGTTCAATTATTTCTTTTCTCACAGGCATTACATGCTCATAAATGTGCACACACACATGGATCCTGACAGTTTATCATCTTACCAATCACCACTGCCCATTATGAGGAGATTTATCTGTTTTCATGTGTCAGGTTTCTAGCATGATGCATTAAAAAAAACAATATTTTGTTAAATCAATAAGATATTTTTCTGCAGCCAGAGTGTCCGTCTGCACTACTGGCAAACACATATATCACATTTGTAACAGATTATATTGAATTAACCTTGGTCCTCTGGGACTGACCGGTATTAACGGAAAAAAACAAGTCTTGATTTATTTCTGAGAGTGTTTCCCATGTGCTGTGGTAAAGGCAAAGCCATAAGAGAAAGGAAAGGTCAGGTAGCCTCTATCAGTGATGGACTGCAGTGATTGTGTTTGTAAAGAGGCATCTAATTATCCCCACGACCTTCCTGTGATTTTCAGAAGCAGAGGCAGTGAGGATGGTGGAAGAGCTGCAAAACAGGTCTCCTACACCAAACTTAGACCTTCACGTATAAAGAACTGATGTAGAAACGTGATGTCAGGGGTTCAGCCATCATTGTCTGAGTATTTTGAAATCGGACCTCAAGAGATGGCTCTGACTGAGAAACAGAAGCATATGCTTACATGACAAGGCTAATGTATAAAAAGCAAATTGTATATACATCTATGAGAAAACTGCCATTGACTCCACTCATTCAGTTTTGCTCAAATTAGGGGAGGCTTCAGTAGCTGCTTGCAGTGTCGCTGGGTTTCACAGTTGGATCCACCCTGCCTGATGGTGACAGCCAAATTTCTCAGCTTGGTGGTTCATCGTTGTACTTCACTAATAAGTGAGTTACACCATAATAACAATGGTTTGCATTTATATAGCGCTTTTCGAGACCCTCAAAGCACTTTACAATTCCACTATTCATTCACTCTCACATTCACACACTGGTGGAGGCAGCTACAGTTGTAGCCACAGCTGCAGACTGACAGAAGCGAGGCTGCCATATCGCACCATCGGCCCCTCTGGCCATCACCAGTAGGTGGTAGGTGAAGTGTCTTGCCCAAGGACACAACGACCAAGACAGACAGAGCTGAGGATTGAACTGGCAACCTTCTGGTTACAAGATGAGGTGCCGAACCCCCTGAACCATGGTGGCCACATCCATCTTTCATATACAGTGTGTTTGGTTCTGCTGGAGGTTTCTTCCTGTTTAAAGCATGTTTTTCCTTCCTTTCCGTCATGAAATACTTGTTCATAGGGATTGTCTCGTTGGCGTGTGCTTTGTATTATTGTAGGGTCTTTACCTTACATAATAAAGCAGGTTGAGGTGACTGTAATCATGATTTGATGTCAATTCAAAATTGAAAGTCTGTTTGCAAATACATGACTGACAGTAATTAGAAAATGTACAGGATCAAGTCTCTTCTGCAATGGCAGTAACTCAGTGCATTTAAGTATGTGGACATGTCACGCTTATTGTAGTGTCTTTGTCTTACAATATAAAGCACACTGAAGTGACTGTTACTGTGACTGTGAGCTATAGAAATAAAAAATTGAAAGGAATTAAAAATGGTTTAATGAGTTCAAGTAGAAAGAATTTCACGTGGCATTTGGTGGTGCATCATGGCAGTTGTTTGTTGAACACGCTCCTTTGACTGACCACCGCGTCACAGAGAGGGTGGGAGCAATAGTCCAGTGTTGCCTGTAACTTGGATACAATCTTCCTGCTTGAGATTCGGTTTGTTGAGTTTGCTATTGTTCGCTACCTCAGCACTGGGCACCACAGACTCATTAAAAATCCTGAGCATTGTCTGGTGTATTTTGAAAGACTTCAGTCACATAATAAAATAGAGAGGGAACTGGGCACCTTGGGGAGGGAACCAAGGGTCACTGGTGGTCTGGACACCAATTACCGGGTCCTCATGCCACCAAATCACAACCCAGTAAATCAATTTTGGGAGGTGGTTGATTGCACGATTGACATCATGAATGTGTAGCCAACAAATCTGCATCAACTGCTGTTCATTTTCCAGCTCAGGTCCCTTGCTGCATGTCATCCCTTTTTCCTTCCAGTTCCTCCTGTCTCCTCAGCTGTCACTATCTAATAAATACTTTAAAAAAAAACCTGTCCTTTTCATATTAAAAGGCTGCTGACTTTCTGATAGTGCATATTAAATCTCTCGAGTCACTGAAACTTTTCTTGCATGCGAAACTTGCTCTCTAAGTTAAGTGGTGTACTTCTCCTTTCAGAGGGTTTGAAAAATGTCATGTAGCAGTTTGCTGGAAAGCAATTTAGAAGCTTTAGGAGCAAGCCAGACCTGAAACCTTCCAATTCCTCACAAATAAAAGCATGTGAGGCTCATTGAGGCTTCTGTTTGGACAGTACCGGCAGTGTTAGTGGTTTATTGCTGCAATTGTAATCTGCTATCAACTGATTTTGGAGTGATACATCTATGCGGAGAGCCTATAAAATCTTTAATGTTGCTTTCTGACCACTGTTTCAATCACACCGCCACACATACACACACAAGCACGCACATAGAGAGACGTGCACACTGAGGCCAGCCCAGAGAAGATTACTTTTCCTTTACTGTGGAAATCAATGAGAGCACTCCATTGCTCAATTTAATGCCCACACCTTCCCAACAAACTCAGAAACACACACATACACACACCTGTAGATGATAGTACAGGGTAGGTAGGGTTCCTTGTGATTGTGTGTAAGAAAGTGGATTGGAAATATTCTATTGCCCCCCTCTGGTGACAACAGACACTGAGAGGATTAATTTATTTTCTCTCGCCCTACCTCACGTACACACATGCCATATTTCTCTCGCTATGCTTTTTCTCTTATTTAAAACAATCCCTCTGCCTCATATTTACCAGAGTATTCCTTCTGGCTCTCCATATCTAGCTGTTTTATTCACTTCTCTCACTCTCTGCACTCTCCCTGGGAGTGTATAGCAGGTCATTTGGTACTCTGAAGTCACTGCGGGTCACTGTTGAGTCTTGAGTATGTGTGTGTGTGTGTGTCAGAAGCAGTGAGCCAGAGTAATGGGTTTGTTCAGCCGTCCGTTGCAGTTGTTTTGCCACTGAATGATCCTGCAAACTGGTCAGAATCACCAATTGCACACGCACGCGCACACGCACGCACACACACGCACACACACAAAAATTTATTGGGCAGCTTTGAATACAAACTCACGCTGAAGCAGAAGAAGCATATCCAATTTTCCCTTACTGTGGTTCCTTCACGGGTGTAGAAATTTACATTTTCGTCAGACGTTGAGAACATCTGATGTGGTGTGTCAGGGCAGATATTTACAGGGTCTTGTCCATCTGTGATGAAAAGAAAAAAATAAGCAGTGACACGATCTGAAAACTGATACACGAGCGGTAAAGTGGCTAGAGCCACTTGAAAGGCGACTTTTGTTTGTGGCATTTTCATCAGCGACTGGAAACTATGTCGTGGAGTGAGCAAGTGTCAGCTTTTATCTGGCAACTTGTCCATTAGCGGGAGTGAATCACGAGTATATGTCAGCTCGTGTTTGTTAGTCTCGGCGTAATGTTTTTTGAGATCGTTATCACCTTCTGAAAACACTTCCCGAGGTACCTGGGGATTCTCAGTCTCCTCACATTTATATGCAACAGCGAATACAGTCATGTTGCAAAAATAGGTACATCCAATTGAACGCTGGATGCAAACACTGTTGCCCTTTCTGAAACACAGAGAGGAGATAATGTTAAAGAAAAACTGGAACGTCTGACCCCTGCAGAGAGGGGATTGGGTGGCTCTGTCTGGTTCCATTTTACTTGTGTTGATCTGTTTCTTTCGACCTTCTTTGTCTTATGATGAAATGTTTCTGTCCTGATGGGAGTGGTCTCTGTAGGGATCACTAAATGGTTCTTTTACAATCACTGCCAATGTACGCTGAAGCTATTTTGGGAGTATGTCGTGACCAGAATCCCTGGTTTTTCCTTTAATTTGCCACTTGTCTGTTTTTGAGCAAGCTCACATTTGGTGCTCTTTCAGTGATGAAATACCTGCACAACAGCCAAAAGAAATATTCAACAAAACTTTAATGATCATGCGCTATTTTATCCAACCCAGAAACAAGGCAAAGCGTGTAATAGACACGCCTCTTTGTCGGATATTTATTTACATCGTTGTCTCCTGCCCGTGTGTGTGTGTTTGATGTTGAGACAGGTGGACCGATCACTGGCTCAGCTTTCAGATCGAAAGCCTCACATTATCTTCATGCAGAATTTATGGTTGGATCAATTACTGCAGGCCGCCGAGTCCCTGAAGCAGTGAAGTAACTCCAACATTTTCATCGCTTTGATTCACAGCTGGCATGAGCTTGCACTGCTGAAAAGCTGTCTGTGGTCTGCACCAAACATGTTTACTGTTACTGTGGCCGAACTTTCATGTTTGAATTTGATTTTCATTACAGACGAGTGGTTTTTTTTTCCTTTTAATAATTTGTAGATTGGTTTAAATTCCAGACTCAATATGCTTTTTTTAGTTTTTGTAGACTTAGTAGAGCTCTTCTAAGACCTTGGTTTGACAATATTAAACATGTTATTAAAAAAAATACCAAACCAATTCTAAGTATCATTTCTTGGACTACTGTATTAATAGGTAATGTTTCAGGTGGATCAAATATGTCTTCAAATGTAACAAGTTTATTCTAGGAGCGGTTCGGCAGGGAATGAGAGACTGACGCGTATCGACTCAAAGTTTTCATCAGGGTCCCTGAAGACTTCGAGATGATGCGCACAGCTCTCTCTTTTCCTGAGGAATTGTTCCTAGAATAAACTTGATACAAAAAGATGGAGTGCCTCAGCAAACCTTTTTTTGTGGTATTGAGCTTGCTTCTGCCCCACTGAAAAACACCTGACAGATGAGCCTTTAGAGCTTCGTAGAGCCTGAACTCTGATGGCTCAGATCCCTGGTGTTCCTGCACTCTGCACATCCACCCATTCAGCCCAACCACTGGAACTACAGCTCCAACAGAACCCGCAAATGAAGCTCTTCAAGCATCTGAAAGAAAGGCTCTCAACGACTGTTGTGTGTCATCGCATAACTAGAACAGACTTTCATCATAAAAATATTTCTGAAGACACGCTTGGCAGGGTACACCATGTACATGTTGTTTGTGTGTAAAAGGTTTGTGCTACTGCTAAAGTACAGGTTGTGCTGTTAAAATGAATAGTTGATGGATCTGAAGGGGGATTTTAATTTTAACTAAGTTGCTGTGCACTGAGCATGCCGTTGGTTTTAGTTTGTTTCAGTAACACAGAAACTATGTTTCTGTCGCACCTACGGCTTATCCTTCATAAGAATTTCAAATGAAAAGTTGTTGCCATTGCTAGCACGCCACGGTAATGAGTCTGTCATCTCTCAGTTTCTTGGCATCTGCACGCTGACATGCTCATATTAGATGAGACCGAGACCAATCAATGACAGCGTGAGACGATACATACAGACAGACAGCCGTTCACATCCGCACTGACACCTCGGGGCAGTTTATAGTCCAGTTAATCGAACTACAGTCAGCTGACTTCAGTTTGTTTGGAGGGAGAAGTAAAAGCTGTTGAGCGGTCTGCAACTTTTGAGCAGTGAATAAATTAATATTCATTTACATTTTATTGCACAAAAGGAGGCAAAATCAGGACGGAAGCAACTGTCCACTACTGATAAAACAACAATAACTCTCCGCACTGTGCAAACACAGCATGCTAATGGTAAACCCTATAAAACTGTGTGCTGCTGGAGGCTGCACAGCCAAACACTCCATTTCTACCTGTAAGGATGAATATAATGTGAACATACAGCGGCATGGAAACAGTACCTCCTCCTGAAAGAAGAAGACTCATTTCTGTTACAAAGACTCTGCGATCAGTGGCTTCATGTTGATATTTATCTATAAACATATTATTTTTTCTGTTGTTGTTAACATTTGATGATGCATAACTCTAGCTATATTTTTCTCCCAGAATTATTTCCTCTTATTTACCAATGGGCTGTGTATGAGGGCAGCGAGACAGTGGTGAGTTGTGATGACGGATGGGTTCCAGGTG
Organism: Haplochromis burtoni; assembly: GCF_018398535.1. NCBI lineage: Eukaryota > Metazoa > Chordata > Actinopteri > Cichliformes > Cichlidae > Haplochromis > Haplochromis burtoni. The sequence continues at coordinate 870,988 of NW_024582483.1, forward strand.
GGGGTGGGATTACATCAGGGATCAACTCTGAGTCACTTCCTGTTTGCAGATAGACAGACAGGTTGGCAGATGAGGCCAGGCAGGAGTCTCTGTGGACTTTGAAGTTTGCAGACAGCGTGATCTGTAGTGTGAATAGGGAGCAGGTGGAAGAGAGTCTGGAGAGGTGGAGGTATGCCCTGAAGAAAAGAGAAAAGAAAATCAGTATGTGAAGACAGAATATATGTGTGTGTGAATGAGAGAGACGCAGGTCTAACAGTATAAACTACAAGCAGTAGAGATAATGAAGGTGGATAAGTTAAAACCCTGGGGTCAATCATCCAAAGCAGCAGACAGTGCACAGGAGAGGTGCAGAAGAGAGTGTAGGCAGGGTGGAGTGAGTGCCAGGGTTTATTTGTGACAGAAGGACAGCAGCAAGAGTGAAAGGCTTACGGGATGGTAGTGAGCCCTGCGATGATGCATGGTCTGGAGATGGTGGCAATGACAAGAAGATAGGAGGCGGAGCTGAAGATGTTAAGATTTTCATTGAGAGTGACCAGAATGGAGAGGAGAGGGACAGTGCATCAGAGGGACCGCTTAGGCTGAGTAATTTGGAGACAAAGTTAGAGAGGCAAGGCTGAGATGATTTGGCCGTGTACAGAGGAGAGTGGACACATTAGACAAAGGATACTGAAGGTGGAGATACCAGGCAGGAGTAAAAGTGTTTGTTTGGGGCACATTTTCTCCAAATTTGATGTTGTGATAATGTGCGTTCCTCATAAGAACAGACGTGTGCGAGACTATGGCACAAGGTTTAACTTGAACTTACAATTGCAAGATGATGGTGTCCGAAATTCCAAAACAGAAGCTTTCAAATAGTCGTCCACAACCCAGCAGGTAATATCACAGTGCATGCTTCCATCTTTTACTTCGACTCTTAAGTATCGAGCAGATAAAGTGGGATTTTAGTAGCTTTGTGTCTGAAAACAAGTGTAACGTCCAATAAAAGCACTGATCTCAAACAGCAAAGTTTTGGGCTGAAGATATAATCTGCAGATTTAAGTAAATACTGTCATTATTTTAGCCACAAAGAAACCTGACCTGAAAATCTCCATGACCTGCTAAACTTGTAGAGACAACTAATTATTAAAACTCTGGCCCGGCCCATCTTAGTAGTCAATGTAATCCCATCAGCTTGAGACACATGAATACCTTAAAGGTATTTATAGTCACACTAAGCTCCGGAGGAAAAAAACTTGTTTTTATCACAGAACGCTGTCTCTATAGCTACTGTCATTTCATTAACTCTCCACTGATAGCAGCACCTTCATTCTCTTTGCACACCACCTTATTTAACCCCGAGGGCCGCTCATCAGTCACAACACTTCCTCAGTAATGATCCCCAATCACTGCAGAGTGGCTTCACAAAACTAGCATAATGCCAAGAAAAAGATTTTAATTGTCCGAGGCAGTAAATGACATTTGGAACAAAAAAAGCTTTTAGACCTTTAAGTTTGGTGTGTGGGTAAAACGACATTACAAAGCTGCTGGAGTCTTAATTAGTTTTTAATTTGGTCAAGGTTATCAGACCAACAGATTTATATTATTGTCTGCTGCTAATTACATTTCATTCATTTTACTGTGCATCTGTACTGCTGCTGTGTCTGTCCGTGATGATTTTTTTGGGTGCCAGCATTTGAAAACCTGATGGAATATGGAGGGTATTACATTTGCAGTGTGTGTCTGCATGTGTGCGTGAGGAAGAGAGAGAGAGAGAGGAAGGTGGGGTGAGTCAGTGTGAAAGCCTGTCTATGGAGGTGTCTTCGACTTGTTTGCCTCTGATGTAGATGAGTAGGTGTTACATTAAAGACATTCCCTGCTTCACTCACTCTGTCTCTGAGCTCCACTCAAACATGTCACAACATATTACATCTCTGCCTCTTCTCTATGTGTGTGTGTGTGTGTGTGTGTGTGTGTGTGTGTGTGTGTGTGTGTGTGTGTGTGTGTGTGTGTGTGTGAAAAACAGAACATGTGAAAGCCTTTTTGCAGCTTGATCTTTAGGGGGGAAAAATCAGGAAGACACACATGAACAAAGAGAAAAGCATTTTGACAGTTTTTTGCCTGATCATGAGCACATCCAGTGGCCACAGACGAAAAGTGAAGATGCTTCTCCAAAATGACACAGAACATAAAGATTTCAAAAGAATTCAGACCAAAAGTGGAGATAAAAGTGATGATGATGATGGGACTGAGCTGGGAGAGTCGTGTCCTTGGTTGGGTGACTACCTTGAGTCGGGCTGCAATCTTCACCTTTAGTTCAGTAGAAACAGGTGTTTGAGCGTCATGTAGTTAAGTTGCTCTTCTACCTGCACTGGCTCATCACATCCATGCTGCTCACTGTTGTTCACACTGTGCTGCTCCCTCTGGATCTCCAGCTTTGGTAGTCCTTTTCTTCTATTGCTGTTATAGCAATGAGCTACCATGAGTTTGTTGGACAGTGTGGATGGTGGTCTTCTGCTTGTTTTCTAGTTCCATGAGTTGCATAAAACCTCTCTCATTGGATCGACTGATATAGCTGCATTTCATTGATGATCTGTCCTTGTCCATATAAGCCTGGTTGCCATCAGTATCCAATCTTTAAGCTGTTTCTGGTTCCAAACTCTGCTTCAGGTCCCAAAGTCAAAAGAACACTGCGACATCACTGAGAGTTACAAAGTGTCTAAATTCTTTCATCTTTAATAAAATGATCAGTGTGACTCATCTACCAGGTGTAACAATTAAGTTTAATGTCCAGGCATCCATGAAAACAGAATTTATGAAATTTAACGGAGTTTAAAGTTAGCAGGCAGTTAGCTCGCTAGTTTCCACCTAAACATGATATAGCATGTTCTGACTGAGAGATTTCTGAAAAATTAAAACTTACAACTCTGCTATCACTTCTGCTATCACAACATAAACAAAGAACGAAAACTAAACAATAATGACGTTTGTAGGGTTACTGAAATTGGGCTAGCTGGAATATTATGATGTTCTACGTGGTGACTAGCTACAGAGCTAGCATAATATATGGTTAGCATAAATACATTAGCAAAGTGAAGGTGGAAGGTGAACGCTTTTTTCCACTTAACTAAGGTTAACGTGAGGGTTCCCGATGGTTACGGACAAATGCAATCACATGGCAGGATGCTGTAAACAGACCAAACTTCAGTCAGGAGAACAACTGAGATAATCCATCCTCAATACGAGGTTAATCATTAATATACTGCTGCATGGGCTGGGCTGTAGTTTTTAAAAAGTGACCTTTAAAACGTGCTGCCCCAACAGCTGACGTTTACTTTACCAGGTGATATCCAAGCTGGTGTGGTTTTGGTTGTGTGTCTCTCACTCATGTTCACAGAATTTGTTATCCAGTGGTTGCAAACAGCATCACAAAAACATCCGAGTCTTTTAAAATTGTAATTGGCTGTTGAAAGACTCATACATTTGTACAGCTGATTATTGTGGGTGACGGGCAAATTGCAGATTGCAGTTGTTAAAACACACCAAACTACAGAATTGCATTCAAATGTGCACCGCTTCCACCCGAATGAGATATGTCTGGACTACTTGGGAAGCTTCCCTAAAGCTCAATCAGGAGGCAGAATATTTGATTCCTAAAGCCCCAAACACTATTAAGATAATGTGTAGTGACTGCTCAAGGTGGTCTGCCTCATTTCTGCAGACCAGTGCAAATGTGCACAGCTGAAAAGCCATCGCCATCACCATGGCCAAAACGGGCTCTAAATCATGTGATGTGCTCAGCGCTTCAAACAGAACATGTGTACTTGAACAAATTTAAGTGACATGTTCTCCCTTCTCATGTGGTACTTGCAGAGCAGAGCTAAGTAGGAGTGACAGATTTTTTTAAAAAGGGGAAAAAAGGTACCACCATGGCAGGGATAAGCACAAATGCTAAATATATAGGAGCTTATATTTGATTTCCATGTGAGGGCAATGTTGTTTTTTTCTTTTCTTTTTTTCTTAAAAACTTTTACAATTTGGGATATGTGAGTTATTTTCTGACTGAAGGTTACATTTTTTTTAAATGCCAACAAACTTCAGTGACATTTTCTGGAATGTTGGGATAATGAACACGAATACGGTTTTGGTGCAAGTTCACATCCAGTAGAGCCAAAATAGTTTCTGACTACAAAGCGCCTCGAGTTTTGACATGCAACAGCTGAACTGACATGTATCGTAAGACATATTTACCAGAGTGGGCCACAGCTACATAGATTTTTATTTATTTTAATGTTTTGGAAAGCATCTTTCCCAAAGCCTCGTATCTATGAAACATTTTTGGAGTACATCATACACTTAAATGAGGTTTCTCTTTAGCAGAACAAACATGAATCCTTTTAAAAAATTGCTTTGAGGCCAGATCAACAGTTTTAATGAATGTTTGTATCGTAATGAACATGAATTCATGGGTTGCAGCAATTTTCACTTCTTTATTACAATAAGCTACTGAACACAGAAAACTTCATCAATAATTGGTAAGTCATCTTAGAACTAGAGCAGGTGAGCGATTTGTGGTGAAGAGCAGAGTTTGAGTTCAGGTGTATATTTTCTGTGGCTTCAAAGAACTGAGTGAATGGATTTGACTTCTTTCTTCTTATTTCTCTTGCAGCTGGAAGAGGGAGGATTAGTGTGCAGGCGGCCAGAGGAATCCAACGAGTGATGGAGCGGTGGAGAGTGTGCAAGTGGGGGAGTCTTGTTAAGCAGTAGTTAGTTTGTCTTGTTTCCAGGTAAAAAGTGACCTGCTTGAGCCTTGCAAGTAAGAACTGCAACAAATCAAACAGGTTCTTTAGGTGAAATCTGTGAAAACATTCTTCTTGTATTTACAAGATCAGAGTCAAGAATTTTCATTAGCAACCAATTTTCAGCTACAAGCCTACAGGAGACAACGACTGGAGATGTAATTGATTATATTACACTCTTTTTAAAAATGCCATAGTTAATCACACATCAAACATTGGTTTAAATCCTGGGATACTCTAAGCGGTAACTGTCTGTGTTACAGGCGGAGTCTTTCCTGTAAAGGAGACACAGGTCCAATGTTGTGGAGAAGAGAGGAACTCCCCCGCTCTGCTCTGTGTGTGCACCAGTGAGTGGGAGTAAAAGAGTTTCATGCACTCATGAGAGAGGTTCATAGTTTGGGGGGGCATAAAACAGTTTCACACGTTATTTGCGGTGTTATTGCTGCTATGATGTCATATGATGACAGCATGGAATGACACACTGGTTGACTAGACACTGGGAGTTGAGAAAAGTGAGTAAAAATAATACAAATGAGAAGATATTTCAGCAAAACTAAATGTCTAGAATGTAAGCTTTGCCACGTTACTGCAAGCTAACCAGTGTAGCCTCCAATAAACTGGTATTTTCATGCAGTCTTTGAAAACCAACATTTATGTACTTTATTTTTTACAACTTGGAAAAAAATAATTTAGCAATGCACCATGTATAGATCCAATATCTGATTTAAAAACTCTAAAAGAAATGATGATATTACATTACATTTAAAAGTCCAGTTTATAGAATGGCACTCGCTGAGCAGCTCTTTCCCCTTTGAAAAGAATCTGTCATTTCTTTCTTTCTCCATCATCATCCTTTTATTTTTCAGTCCTTGGGAAATACAGCAGCTGTACTTAGAGCTCACAGATTTGTGAAAAACTACTGAGAAACCATTTGTGTTGAGCAGTTTGAAAAATTTGTCCATCCATTCATTCTCTTCTGCTTATCAGGGTCGCGTGGTGGGAAGGGAGGGGGGGCTGGAGCCTATCCCAGCTATCATAGGCTGAGATAAAAAATATCACTCTTCTGTGGCTAGCTAGATGCTCATGTACCACAACTGCAATTTTACATGACGCAGCATGAACGCATCGCTGGGATGCGACGAAAAAAGGACGTGCTGAGGGTTTAAGTGGGCCATGGTAGGTCAGGTGAGCAGCATGTATATAAAGCAAATAGATCTCATTCAGGAATAAGATGCATTAACCTGCCTATGAGATTTAAATGCTCATTCATATCATTGCTGATACTGACGGAGCCAGTGTGGAGTCCTGTCTTGAAATAAGTGGTCCATTGCTGCTCTCCAACTCTGAAATGTTTCTGTAAAGTCAGCTAGGCTAATAGCAGCTGAGATGAAGTTTTTGTATTTCTATTTTATATTTTGAAGAAGCACCTTCAGCTCAGCACGAAGGGGTTAAATATACAAGCTTGGTCATGGTCATGTGACCGAGGTAATGGTAGCAACATCAGCTTATTAATCAGGCACGTCAGTTAATTATGCAGGAACAGTCAACACACCCTGAGGTAAATGTACAGTAGGCCACAAACCACCTGGAAAATATAACCACCATGCATGCACCAAATGCAAAGAGGAGTTCCTTTTCTGTAAAACAGATGAACACTCAGCTGGTCAACCCTCCAGCACTCGGCTGTCCCTGCATTTCATGTTATTAACCCCCCTCGTGAGTGTTCTTAATTGAACCGTTCTTGCTATCATTCATCCAGTCATCTTTTCAGTGTTCCAGGTTGACACAGCCGAGACGACCTGAGTTACTGTTGATGTTCATCCGAACAGCAGTCTGCAAGCGTGTAAACTACTGTTAGCCAGTGTAGCAGAACGCTGTTAGACCAGCGTGTGCAAGGCGGAGGACAGTGCAAATCTTCAGTGATGGATGGCAGCTGTAAATCTGGCAGTGGAAACATTTACATGCAAATAATAGCATCTGTCTGCAGGCTACTCACGCATGAGATGCATAAGCACGCAAATCATTATAAAGTATGCAAACACAAGACTACACACAAACAAAGGAGAAAAACCATGGGGAGAGATGTGAAACTACACACACACACGCACACAGCAGAGGTAATGAGATGATGTATGAGAGCTTTTAAGCCCCTGTCCAGAGCCTCCTTTACTTCACTCTCCACTGGTCTTTCTTTCCAGCTCTCTGTGTGCATCTCTCTCCCTTTTTTTTTTGTCTCTCTATGATTATTCGGACCCTCTCTCTCTCTGACTGTTGCTCAAACATGATGTATTTGCTTATACTCGGTTAACGCAAAAAAGATGGACAGAAACTGCTTTTGATCAGTTTAGAATAATAAGGCTGAAAAAGAAAGAAAGCACCCTTTGTCTGTAGTTTTCACATTGCTTTTTTCCCCACTATGATGTTGAATCCGGGAAGAAACTGGTTCCAGGATTACAGCTATGAACTCATTTTATACTGTTTCATAAGTTCGGCCACAATAAGTGAAAACATGTGATGAGGAGAGGTGAAGTTTACCTTTGCTATTCTAGCAATTAAAAAAGGAATGCAGCCACATGTTGGTGTTTGTTTCAAGTCTTGATTTCGGCAATATATCCATTGCTGTCAATTCTTTTCATTTGGAAACAGAAGTGACCAAGACTTCTTAGACGGTCATATTATCCAATTGCTATCCAAGACTCAGAAGCACACTTAGAAATGGAGACAGTGTTGAGAGGTTTATTTACAAAACATGAGAAGAATCTGAGCCAAAGGAGTGCTTAAGGTAACTTCAACAAAGTAATGATTGAAACTGTACGATTCAGCATAGACTGGATGAGATGCATTGGTGGGTGATGAGCTGATGGAGTGCAGTGATCCCAGTGGAGACACACCGGGAGGACTTCACAGGGTTTGCTCACTCACACTCACACCAGAGAAACATGGCAGGAGGCGTGAGAGATGGTGAGAAAAGGGAGGAGAGAAATACACTGGGGGGCAACTACCAACCATGTCATGTAATAATGATTAACTTTAAGCCCTGGTACATTCTCTTCTGCTTATCAGGGTCGCGGGGTGGGGAGGGAGGCTGGAGCCTATCCCAACTATCATGGATGAGTTATAAAATGTCACCAAAATGTATTGTTTTATTACGAATTGAGCCATAGAAACTAAACTTGCTTTTGCACTGCGCAGTATACATGTTTATTCTGACAGCCTCAAGTCATTTGAGGAAAGCAGTTCTTGAAACATGGCTTCCTCTATTTTTTTATCCCCCAGGGCTTGTTCCCATCCTTCGAGCTACACGTGATTTAATAAGACATGTCGTGAGCTTATGTGATCAAAATAACTAAAATATCAGATACTTCCAAATTATCAGTAAAATATATTTTTCTTGGACAAAAGAGATGTGACTTATTCATGTCTCGGCCAGTCATTCAGAGCATTTTAAAGGAGAAAAGAATTCTTCGGTTGAAAGGAAATGTTCAAATATAAAGCCATATTCAGCCTCCGATGAGGTTTACGGTGAATTTGAGAGGTCACGAGCCAACAAGCGAGCTGTGAACCGTGTGTTAGACCACCAGCTCAAACGATTAAAGGCTTTTGATGCGTGAAGACGCTGTGCCTCTCCGCCTTTGGACTGCAAAAAGAATCCCATAAATTTCATATCTTTTGTAATCAATGCTGTTTAGAAGGCATGTGTTGAATGGTTACCTTGGCAATCTCAGTGAATTACCATTTCTTATTCATTTACTTATTCAGCCTGACATTGTGTTCTTTTTAGCTGAGGCTCTGACGTAACCACTTGATGAGCTTTAGCACAGCCGCTGCAGTTATTATCATTTCAATCAAATGATGAACTTGAAAGTTTCTTCTTGTTACATTTATTAAAGAAGTCAATAGAAGCTTTATCGTCTGTACGGTCTGGCACACAGCCATCTGGTGTCAACCCTGTGTCAGTTTCATTCACACAGGTATGCTCTTCTATTTACAGTAGATCGCACAAATTGTTGATACCTCTTTTTCTCAGACTGTGTTTTTTTTGGGTTTGTTTTTGTTTTTTCAATTTGGGAAAAAATTAATCAGGAGCTTGACATTAAAACATACGAGACTGCTAAAAAAGTTATGAGCTGCCACGCAGTGGTAAGGCAAAGGTTAAGAGGGTCTGAAGGGAAAAGGCGATGAGCTCTGGCAAAAACTGCAGCTCTGTCACTTCACAGACGTCTACAGCTTGACTCACTGGTCACTGTGATATTGGAGGAGTGTTTTTAAAGAGCAACAAAGTCATCGGGAGGAGCGGCTGTGATTTAAGCTTGATTTAGACTTCTGTGGGAAATCTGTGTCCTAACTTGTGATGTTACCAGGAACCCCCCTTTAACCCTGCACCGCAACCTTCCACATCATTCAGGTCGTTGTGGGGTATCTGGACCTGATGTGTAGTTACATTTCTCGGGGGGTCAGATTAGGTGGAAAGTTACGGCGCACGGTTACAGCGTAAATTAGGACAGATTTCCAGCTGAAGCATAATTAACACTTTAGTCCTAATGTTTTTTTTAACATTTAAAAGCAAGTTAGAACTGTTCGCTGTTGTCATAGCTCATATTTGACTTTTGCTTTCACTGCATGTCTTTGTTGTGGCACCAAAAGCTTCCTTGAGTTTATGAGAAGATCATCCACATTACAGCATTATAGTAGGCGAACACTGCAACTTACCCAAGTGCTTAAACTAACAAGTCGTCCTAAGCAAGCGCTTATAAACTCAACTAACCTAGCACCAGGTCGGATCCCTTTTGCCTTCAGAACTGCCTTAATTGTTCATGACATTGATTCAACAAGGTCTTCCACTCCACTACATCCCCAAGGCACTCTAAGAGAAATCTGGTGACTGTGGAGAACATTTAGAGTGAATTCATTGTTATGTTTTTTTTAGTGTGAGGACTGTCTAAGTCTGCGGAAGTCTGTGTGGGAGTGAGAAGGAGTGGGAACTGAGTTTAAACAAAAAGTGAGCCGTTTATTACGGCTGATAAAACATGAATACAAAATAAATCAAATAGGGGCGTAAACTAAACTAAAACCTAAACTGGAAAAACTAGTCTATGATAACTGTGACAAAAAGGACGTGAACATGATTCAGGGCAGGAGCATTTGAGAAACTATAAGGAAAAACCATGAAGTATGAAGATGACCATAGCCGAATCATGAAGTACCTGAGCTTGACATAACATGGCGAGGGAAAAACAGATGATCTGACAAAGACTGAACGAAAACACACGGACTAAATGCACATATGAGGTGATCAGGGGAAGTGGAAACATATGGGGAAACAGCTGACTGTAATTAACATAATGAAGAGGAACAAAACACGTTGAACATGGAAATGCCTGACTCTTCAAAATAAAACAGGAAACATTGAGAGACGTGACAACACAAGAGTGACAATAAGGAACAAACAGATAGGGCTGGGTATCGTCACTGATTTCTAGAATCGATTCGATTCCATTCGATTTGAATGGAGGAAATTTTGCCTCAGACAGTCAGGATCTGATCACTTACATGTCCATATTTTTATATCTATAAAAACAAAGTTGACACTTGTGAGACTTTATCAAAGATGTAAGCATGACGTGTCTGAGGATAAAACACAGGAAAACATGAAGGTGACTAAGTAAGTGAAAGAAAAAGAAACAGCAGCCGGCAGCGCTGTAAAGAACAGTAGACTTGTTCGCAATAAGCAAGCGATGGTGTGATTTTATCGTGGTGGAAGCAAAACAGCAAAAGTCAGAGGGAATTCATGACGATGTTTATGTAAAGTGTAGTTTGGATCTTCTTTGGCTGCTGGTTGAGTCAATATTGTTTGGAGAGGTAAAAAGGGCGTAAACACAAAGTTCAGACCCGCCGAAACATCAGAATCAGCGAGCTGTCGGCTTTCAGCCGCAACCGTGTCCGTGCCGTCGGGTGAGAAAGGTGACACCTCACTGATTCTGATTCGTCGGCGGGTCCGCGCTTTGTGTTTACGTCTTTGTGCAGAATCCGTGTTCCTGCTCTCATTTACTGTTTTGGCTGTTTGATGGTTGTTGAAATTTTGTGAGGTTTAACCTGAGATTCTGGCGTTTTGGGTAAAAATTACTTTACTGATTACTTATTTTCAAAAGTAATTAGTTACATTTTAAAAACATGATTTGCAACCTGAATAGGTAATAAAGCAATTAATCTTTCAGCATAATCCATCATATAAAATGTAATCAAATGAAAAAGTCTCTTTTTAAAACTTTTAAATTATATGCAACATTCACTGACTGGAAGAAATTTGTTTAACATTTAAACCTATTTTCTGCACATTCCAGCACCTATGCATATTCTGCATTATTTATAAAATAAAATATTTTTTTGTGTTTACACTCACTCTTTCAACTAGATGCAAGTAAAACACAGCAGAAAAATCAAAAATCAAATCAAAAAGACTCAGCAGTCCTGTTGCTCTATTTTCACCTGTATAACAGGAGTAGGGCATTGTGCTTGATAAAACTAAAGACATTGCAAATGAATTTAATGATTTCTTTGTAAATGTT
>NW_024582483.1:884075-896575 GCF_018398535.1 Haplochromis burtoni
AGCAAATGCTTCAGCCAATACCTTTTGATTAGCCTTGTCTCATGCTTTCTTTCTTTATGGTAGATTTTTGTTCTGTTTTCACTGTTTGTTTGTTTGTTTTTTCACTGTTTTCACTGAGATTTGAATTTGAATGCTAATCAATAAAATCAAATCAAAAAAAAAAAAAAATAGGGTAGGCGGAGGTTTGCCCTGGTGCAGGTGTGCCGCAATGGTCATGTCAGTGGAAGGATGCGGGAGTTTCTCTATGAATTTCACATTCCCGTGGCAGTGCACTCGGTGCTTGCTCGGAACTTTAGGGGTTTTTTCGCTGTAAAAAGATGTTTTCTTCCCACGCAGTGAACAGTGGACGCTAATGTTTTTGTCACTTTTTACGGAATCAAACTCAAAGTAAGGTCAGTACTTCCAGGCTTTAAACGCTGCACGCTCATACTCTGTCCCGCACTAGTTATATTATCCTTTGTTGATCTGCACACAGCTGTTGTCACGAACGTCGCACTCGCTTACGTCATTGTCATGAGACACTCTCGCAAACAAAATCAGTAACGCAGTAACGCAGCGTGCTTAGGGAAAAGTAACAGTAATCTAATTACCTTTTTTTGCGATACTAATCCATTACTTTACTCGTTACTCAAAAAAAGTAATCGGATTACAGTAACTTGTAACAAGAAAAGACTTATAAACCAGGAGTTGTAGAAGAAACAAAAACTAGAATGAAACTCAACTAAATCCTAACCAATAATAACAACAACACACGAGCTAAGATATTTCAAATACAATATAAGAAACTGCTGGGTCACAGAACCAGCACCTGACAAGGACAGATAATATAAAACAAATGCTCTCATTGGTTTAAGTACATTTTTATGAATGTGTGTTTTTACCTTCCATTAAGCAACGTCCTACTTTGCAGGTATTTATTCATTTGCACAAACCTGTAATCCCCCCATCTAATCCATGAAAATATGTGAATGCACTCAGTACAAATACATATATGCTCCAATAATTTCTGCTCATGCATTCACAGGCGAGCTTGCATGGACTAAAAGCCATGCGCACTCTCCACTTTCTGCATTAAACCTCCTTTAACAAATCCTCCACCTCCTTCATTTTCAACAGCCCGCAGAGCCCTCTCTCATGTCCTATGAATGGACTCCTCCGAGGAGCAGTTTTACCTCCAGCCTCTGCTAAAGAGCTGTCTCAGAGACTCTTGTCTTTGTCGAGGCATCTAAATTGTACACGCATACACTCATTTTTTGCTGTTTGCAAAGCAATCTTGCACATCTATAACCAGCAACCTTCTGTCCAATTAGATCTCTCCCTGTCTTACTGTGTATAATTCCAGTTGATGGTTGCTCCTTCTTTCTGCTTTGCATATAAATTGCTAAACATGGTTTCATGATGTCTGTCTAACCGCACTGCTCGAACGCTGCAAACAGTCACAGATGATGGAGCAACAGAGCATAAAAAGAATACAAGATGTAGAATAAACACACACTGCTGTATGTGTGCGAGTGTGCGTCTGATTCTGCAGCAGAGATTTTGTGATTCCTAACAAAGGATTTGCCGAACAAATCTCTCCAGTTTTTTCAGTCCACCACATGCTCTTCAATATAACAATCAATGCCGCTAATTCACCTTTTTGCTGATGAGTTGGGGACGGTAAAGGTCTTCTTTGCAGAAATGTAACAATTCTTTCAACAAGGGGCACAACAATAGAAACCCAATCATGTTTCAGAAGGTGATATTTACTGTGATTACAAGCGAGGGTGACATGAACAGGGTTTTTTTCGTCAGTGAAATAACCTCTTGTTGTAGAAAAGGTCACCGTTCGTGTCTTGGTACTGTGCCTGTGTTTCAGTGGAGACTAAGAAAGTGTTAAGTTTATAGTTTGTTTGTTTTTCCTGCAGAGACCTAGGAGACGGTAACAGATTACTTTTCTTTTTCCAGTTCAGTGTTTTTAGAAGTTCTTTTTCTAGTTAACATTTGCAAACTTTCGTCATTTGAGCTCATTAATGATTCCAGCAGTTCTGCCAGCATTAAAATGTTGGTAGTCGATGTTTGAACTCACAAGCAGGAGAGGTTAAAGGAGCTTGACTGAGTCTGACTTCAAGGTCGGCAAAGGGCGCTCAATCGGTGAAGCCAAACACACTCGAGAACGAGCAAAAACAACAAGAGCAGGAAAAAAAAAGGCTGGCGAAAGCAGGAAGCCTAACAAAAGCAGAGAGTCTGACACAACGGCTGCAGTGACAGGATTTGCAGTGAAATTACAATGAGAGAGAAGCTGGTACGACTCAGCGGTCATGTAGTGTGTTTTACACCAACTACAGGGCCTGTGAAAAATCTTTTTTCACAGGTACAGGAGGTCTTCCTGTTCTTGCTGCAGGAAGACGTGACAGCAGAATGGGAACAAACTGAGGCTGCTGTGAAGATCGGGAGGCTGGAACAGGTGAAAGTCAGAGTCATCTTAAAAGTTAACTGCTTCGCATTTAAGGCAGAAACACACGAGCGGCACCGTGCTGCTTATTTAACTCTTCACCAGAAAGTAAATAATGAATGAGAATGTAAATGGAGCTGCCTGAATCAGCTATAAAAATATAAAGAAAAAAATGACTCAATAAATAATTCAAATGTCAATATATTCACCAACAGTTTAAAAATTATATGTGGGCATGATTTCAGTTTTTTTAAATGCATAAAATATGGCATTACTTGAAATTTCAGTTTATTAACTAATTCTCCTGTTTTTGTTCTCTACTATTCAATTATTAGCACCATTTAATAATGTAAATACGGCGACTTATAATTGCATTTTCCACAAGCATTTATATTTATCTCTGTATTTTCTAATTACATTTCTTTTGGGATTATGCTGTTTTATGAAAATGAAGGAGCTGCCTTTCAAAGTGTGTCCTCGTGCCTGTCAGTGATCGATGCGAGGCCCACATCGGGGAAAACTGCCCCCAGGCTTGAGCTCACTAAAGAACTGAGACACTAATGCATATTTTATACTTCTTCAAATTTGCGTCATGACTTACGATGTAATCAGAAACTACTTTTAACCCTACGCTGTAACCTTGTATGTAACCTGAGAAATGCAACTACATGCATCCTGCAATGACTTGAATAGTGTGAAAGGTGGTGTTATAGGGTCATGTTAGGATGTAGATTTCCCACAGAAATCTGGAAAAATGTGTTTTCTCTCAGTGGCTGGTAAGTAGTTGGTGGAGTGTGGCTGTTGCAAAGTGGGTGCTAAACCAGAAACTACCTTGTGCTGGCTTTGACCACCAGCAGGTTGTCCCTGAAACCAGGACTTTTGAAAGGGCACAGCTTTTACTTTGAAGGTAAACTCTCCATTTCCGCTTAGCAAGTTATTGCAGCCAAGTCGGAGTCTTCCATCCAAACTAGAGGCAGCCGCATCAATCTGCTGTAGGCTGAAGCACTCAGAAGCAGGTTATCAGTGTTTGGCTGTAGTTAGTTTTATGGGTGATTTTCAAAAGCTGCACAGTTCTCTAAACACTCGCACGGTCGAGAAAATCAGGTTTTAAATATTCTCCTCCACAGAAATACATATGGAACAGGGTCAGACGTAAAACCTCTGAGTTCCACTTACACACACTCTTTCCACTGTGCTCTCTTAGTGTATATTAATTACACGTTAATATGTAATTACATGTATTTCTATATATTCAGAATGATGTATATGTTTTTTTCTTCTTTTAAACATGACACTTTTGATCCTCATTAATTCTCAGAATTTAGTCCCGCGTGGCTTCTCCCAGTGCTCATGTCTGGTGCAGCTTGCGTTTTCAAGGCTTAAATCCCTCAGTAATTTCATTACTCGTTATATTTCTGTTATTTTTATTCATCTTCTTGTACTGTTTAACTCTGCCAAGTACTAAGGTTCTGTTTTATTGCATGCAAGCTGTTTTTATTGTTGTTGTTGTTTTTTAATTATTAACAGTTTAATGCGTCTTTCATACCTCAAATTGCTAACCATTTCAGCAACGCATAGCTGAAGAACACACACAGGGGCACGTAATTACTCATAAAAGCAAAGCTGTTCACTCCAAAAAGACTAAATATCAAGAGCTTCTGTAGTGAAGAGACAAACCCACACAGAGACGTCCACACATACAGATACAAACATACAGCTTCAATAATTAAGTGGCTGATCACAGAAAATTGAAAGAATAATCTCTTTGCTAGTTACTGTTGACACAGTCGTGAACATGAAAGCCAGGATGCGTGTGCGCACAAGCACGCACACGCACAGAGGGAGAGAATGATGTTTTCATGTCTTTTTTTTTCTGCTTTCACCCTCTCGTTTTCATGCTGTTTTATTCAGACTCATCAAGAATTCTGTCAGAAGTTGTTTTTGAAGACTTTGGCTTAGTACCATGCTCCCTTGTCCTGGTTTTGTTGATATTTTTCTTTCTAAATGTTAATAACATGCATATGTGTACGAGTGCGCATTCGCCTCTTTGTGTGCGTGCATTTGTGTGTGTGTGTGTGTGTGTGTGTGTTCGGAGGAGTCCTTGGGGTGGTGTTTACATATAAAACCGGAAGCTGCCCGACAACAGTCACCACAATGTCCCAGCACTAATTAACTAATTAAAACACAAACAGGGAAAAACAGGAGCGGACGTACTGACAGACAGTGAGTCGCAGCCAGCTGAATGTGTGCAGGGTGAACTGACAGTCAGACCTGCTCCGCTCCTCTCCTTTAATCTAACTTGATTTCTGAATGTGTGATTGTACACTGGAAAAACAATTGAACTTCTCATCATCCTGCATCCCTTTCCAAAAAGGCCTGTCATCGGGTTATTTCATAGGAAATCCTGTGAATGAATCACTGAAACTGTCCTGTTACTGTCATTACAGTTTACGATCATTCAGCTTTCCCCTTCTGCAACCTCACCATGACCTGTGTCACAGCTAAAGAGCTCATTCCCTTTAAATCTGGCGGAAGCAGGGTTGATGCCAAAAATAAATTTATCCAATAAGAGCTTGTGCATCTTCTTTGCACTGGGGCAACTTTCCTGACTAAACACTATACACTAATGTTTTTTATGCTCCATTTTATAGGCAAGTGGGGTAAACTGTTCTGGGACCGATAACGCTGTAAGTAACTGAAATTGTTGCAAACTGTCTGGATAATGTCAGACTGTACGCCTTTGTGATTCCTCTGATGCAGTTCTGTCCACGAACCACTGATTCAGTCTCCATCAACAAGATTAAACCCCCAAAAAACTCATGATGAATGGGTAACATTATTGGTCCTGTGATTAGATCACTTATTCATGAAAGACATTCAAGTTTGCTGACAGTGGCGAAAAATGGAAAACTTCAACTTGTCAGCAATAAAATGCACCACTGCCCAGCTGTGGTTATCTTGCCCATTGTCCATATTATGATTAAAGTTACTCAAGAATGTTAAGGCAAAGTCTTTTACAAACACAGTCATGGTTTTTTTTTACTTTCAAACCATTGACGGGGGACCTTCCTTTTGTTTTATATTGAAGTCCTCACAGTTCTCAGTTTTCTTGTTTGTCTCTCATGATAGAAAATCCATCCAGTGTGTCCTGTGTTTACAGCTGTGTGGGGAAAAAAGCAAAATCAGTTTAAGGATGTAACATAAAAATCACCCAGTCTTTATCAGTTCTTAAAATTAGATCAATACAACCTGAGGTGAACAAGAAAACATAACATATTACACAGCGTTGTCATTCGTTTATAAAACCAAAATACACCCCATGATCAGCACTAAGTTGAAGTAATAATTTTCTGTACGACTTCATGAGTTTCTCATGTTGTTGTGGAGGAATTTTGGTCCACTCGTCTTTATAACGAAGACACATGCAGACCATCCACCTCACACCAGAAAGTCCGTTTGTAATGAAGTTTAAATGTTTTGTTTGTCTTTCAGGGTTTTGAAGTTTGGAGGATTCTGATGATGAAGATGAGTCGCTTCTGAAATCTAGAAAGACTTTTAGTAATTTGTAGATTACCCCCAAGGGGAAGTATACCCACACGATATTCTGCTCACTACAATTGCTGGTTGCAAAAAACAACACGATCTTTCACCCTCAGATCCCAAAAAAGCCAGATCATATGGCACCTGCTGCTCAAAGACTGGCAAAGGTTCAAGATGACTTAAATATTGCTGTGGGAAGAACCAACAAATCCAGAAAATTACAATGATGTGATCCTACAAGGCTCCACATCAAGTTCAGGCCAAGGATAAAACGCTCCCGATATCTGAGGTTCACGTCTCCCTTTTGAAACTCAGTTAATGATCGAGGTTCAGGCCCATGAGGAATCCTCTTCTGAAATTCTATTCATAATATTGCTAATTGGTTCAATTAGCAATACTAAAGAGAAATTGGAAGACTTTTGCACCAAGAAGAAAAAGTAGAAAGAAAAACAGCTTCTTCTGAATACTCTTAAAAACTGTGCTGTTGCTGCTTAAGTACCACAAAAACTGATTGATTGTCTTTAAGATAACTAAAAACAGATAAATATATTTATATAACACCAAAAATAGTACTACAGCAAAGATGAAATTGGGAAACGATGCATGTTTCAGGCCCTTTTTCTCTCCGTCCTCTGTCCCTTTTGTCTCTCGTTGTTGTTTTCTCTTTCCTCACCTCGAAGCGCTCACACCAGATGGCTGCTCATGAATTTGTTTCTGTGTTAAAATAAAACAATATGTTATTTAAACAATGACAACTTCCATATATAAATATATGGATAAAAGTCATAAAATACACTTCAACAATTTCCTGGAAACATTCCTGACAGATTTTGGTTTATTGACACGACAGCATCACACAGTTATTTTGTCAGCTGCACATACCTGATGTCAATCTCCTGTTCCACCACATCCCAAAGTTGGTGCTTGGAGACTATTTGAGTACAGAGAGCTCACTGCCATGTTCAAGAAACCAATCTCAGATTATATGCCACTCAAAGAAGCCATCACAAGATGGTTACAGATGGATCCATGCTTTCATGCAGTAAATTCTGATCCAGTCATCCAAATGTTGCAGCAGACTCTTCATTCTCTGTTAACCCTATAGATGGTTGCATGGGGCCAGCCTGTCTGGCACCAACAACCAAGCCATATCTAATTGTAAAACACTTATACTGAATTTTCATTTTGAACTTCTGCTGACAATCTCAACCATGTCTACATGCCTAAATATATTGACCTGCTGCCTGTCGTGAATGGCTCAATTTTAAAAATTGTTGTCATTTTTTTTTATGTTTGAATTTTATTATGGTTATTATGTAAAGCATTTTGCCCTCAGGAGCTCAGTGAATTCCAGCGTGCTACTGTGATAGGATGCCACCAATGTGGAAAGTCCAGTCATGAAATTTCCTTGGTACTAAATATTCCACTATCAACTGTTAGTGGTATTAGAACAAAGTGGGAACAACTCAGCCATGAGTAAAATCACAGAGCGGGGTCAGCGGACGCTGAGGCACCTAGTGCGTGGAGGTCACCAGCTTTCTGCAGAGTCAATCACTACAGAGCCCCAAACTTCATGTGGCCCTGTGATCAGCTCAAGAACAGAGTTTAGAGAGCTTCATGGAATGGGTTTCCATGGCCAGCAGCTGCATCCAAGTATTACATCACAAAGCATCATGTAAAACGTCAGATGCAGTTTTGTAAAGCACGCCACCACTGGGCTCTAGAGCAGTGGAGATATTCCCTGGAGAGACGAATCGCACTTCTCCGTCTGTCAATCCACTGGACAAGTTTTGCAGTTTCCAGGACAACGGTACGTGTCTGACTGCTTTGTGCCGAGTGTAAAGTTTGGCGGGAAGGGTGGATTATGGTGTGGAGTTGTTTTTCAGGAGTTGGGCTTCTAGTCCTAGTGAAACCAGCTCTTATTACTTCAGCATACCAAGCATACATGTTCCCAACTTTGTGAGAACAGTTTGGGGATGGCCCCTTCCTGTTCCAACATGACTGAGCACCAGCACACAAAGCAAGGTCCATAAAGACGTTGATGAGCAAGTTTGGTGAAGAAGAACTCGACTGACCTGCACAGAGTAGAACACTTTTGGGGTGAATTAGAGCGGAGACTGCAAGTCAGGCCTTCAAATCCAACATCAGTGTCTGACCTCACAAATGCACTTCTAGAAGAATTGACAAAAATTCCCATAAAGACCCTCTCAAACCTTGTGGAAAGCTTTCCCAAAATAGTTGTAGTCGTTACAGCTGCGAAGGTTTAGCTGACATCACATTAAACCCTATTGATGTCAGCCAAGGTCAGATGTGTGTGAAGGCAGATAAGTAAAAACTGTTCGCTACATGACTTGATTCTGTAATTAAAGCTTTGAAATAGGTCTAATTGTTAAATAAAAAGCCAGCTGTGTGTGTGTGAGTGTGTGTCCATGACATTTTTCTTCATCTTATCCGCTGTTTACATTTGTTGGCAAGTCACTGCAAAGCACTCGCTCTATGTCCCTTGTGGAAAAATGACAGTCAACAGTCTTTCTCACTTAACCTCAATGATGTGTTATACATACAGATATGAGCCAAGGATTCAATGCATCTGAAAAAGTTCGACTTCCTCTTTTGCAGCAAGATTTCAAAGCTAGCCCGCATTTATGTCTGGAGAGCTACGTTTATCTCAGAAGATTATCTTTAAAGACCAGCCTGAACCTCACGCTGCTTTGTGATTATCAGGAAGTAAATTGAGTTCAAGATCAACCTGATGATCCTCAAGTGCATCTTTGTATTTCCAGCAAAACACTTTTAGTTACTTTACACATCGATTTCAGGTCCAGGGTCAAAAGTGCCCAATGCAGTTATTCACTTCTATATTTTCTAAATCACTGAACGCATTAACAATTATTTCGTGTGCCTTTCAGGTCTCAAACATTTTCAGCCCTGATATCTCTCAGGTATTCATGCATGGATATGTCTGTTTATGTGTGCGTAGTCTAGTAGGCGACACAC
The DNA here is from genome assembly GCF_018398535.1 of Haplochromis burtoni. NCBI lineage: Eukaryota > Metazoa > Chordata > Actinopteri > Cichliformes > Cichlidae > Haplochromis > Haplochromis burtoni. Next base: position 893,047 of record NW_024582483.1, read on the forward strand.
ACAAATAATAGACATCTGGGTCAGGGACTGGGTGTGTTTTGGTAACTGCAGGTCACGCAGACAGTTGCATTGTGTGTGTTCGGTCATGCAGGAAAGCTGAAGCCTTTGCAGAGCAGACAGGGGAAACAGGTCATATATGTGTTTATACGTGGCACACAGTTCCACACAAACATGCAGACATGCACTGAAAGCCCCTACAATGCACACAAAGAGCGCTCTTACATTGTTATTAAAGTTGGATATTAGGCTGTCAGGGATGAAGAATTTGCAGGAGGAAACAGATTTTTTTTCAAGCTCTCTCAAAAATGAAAATGTCAGAGCTCTTAATGAAAACAAATCCTGTCGAGCTGAATTCATACAAATATAACGCCACATAACATAGTGTACTTAGAGAGTAAAACACACAAAGGGATACACATGCAGAAGAACAGCAAGACGCCACATTAGTTTGCCACTTTTCTTTACGCTAATGGACACGGTGGAAGCAAAAGTAAAATTTACATAAAATCTGGTATTTTTTTGTAAAATGTCATTGGGAAATAACGCAGCACAATTCTTCTGGTGAAAAGTCAGCTTCTTTGTTTATCACCGCTCACATATCAATCATCAGGGAAACACATTTCAATGTCTTCATTTCTGTCCACAAACAAAATGATGAGATGTTTTCTCTCCAAGCTCACATGTTGACTAGGAAACATACAATACATCGAAAGAAAGGTTTATGCTTTAAGTCACCGAAACAAAAGTGGATACAGTTTCACATTGATACTATTGTGTTTTGCACTTTTTCTTGTCTTTCAACACAATCTTTGACAGTTTACTTTCGTGATGGACTTTTGTCTCAAGATGTCACAATAGTCAAAAGAAATCAAGCTTTGTTACAGAAAAAACTCTAATTATAATGATACATTTAATAAGTAATTCCTATAATGAGCTGCAGCAGCTGCAGTGTTATGGAGGTCCTGGGGGTCCAGACCCTCTTCCAAAAAGATCACTCTGCTCCTCTCAGCTGGATTCTAATAACACATTTTTACAATTATAATCAAAGTTGCACTAGACTACAGTTTGGTGATGAAAAGTTTGGTAATTACCGGTAATCACCAGTAAGTTATTGTCACAGCCAAACTTGTGCTAACCAGTCTGTTAACAATAGCTTGGCGCTCTGCAGCAACTGCAGTGGAACGAATGAGAAGAACTTGGAACTGTGGGCCTGTGCAAGTCAAATATATCCTTTTGAACTAATAAGAGGTCATTTGTCAGCTTGTGCAGCTTTGAAGCGTGAGAACTGCAAAACAAATTGAAATGTTTTGAGGATGTTGTGCGCTAAAAGTCAGTGACCCAAACTGTACAATGGCTTGCAGTGCATCTTTGTAATCTCCTGTTTTGAGGACCAAGCTTGTGAGCACAACAACACTCAAATGTTTTGTGGGGGGGTTTTTGTTTCTTTTTAATTATTATTATGAAATTAGTCAGCCAGTCACAAGACACGAGAAGAGATAGAAAGCAAAAATGATCCCTTATGAACACACACTTGGCTACAGTGGGAGGAAAGGGAAAATTCTATGCTGTCAGTCCAGGACAGTCTCATAAAAGAGATTCTTCTTAATCTCAGGAGTTTCGCTTCCTCATTAAAAATAAAGGTTAATAAAAACAACAAAATGAAAGAACCCCCCGGCAGAATCTGGCTTAGAGAGGTGACCGTCTGCTCAGCATTTGGAGTGAGGGCAAAGAGATGAGAGAAAAGGAGACCACAGAGAAATGAGACAGTACTGGACTTATCTTGGAAATATGGGTGCTGGATCTTTACTGTGTCGTGAACAAGAGAAGAACCACAGCTGATGCCTGCTTCTCCAGATGGCCGTGAAGGGATTAAAATAATTGTCAATATTCATCTTGTAGTTATTTTATGCCAGGTTCCCAGAAAACAACTTTTTGGCTTCATCTGACATTGAACACTTTTGATAATCCTTCATCAGTAATTTTATATGACAGAGTTTTCTTGATTCTTAAATATGATGTCATACTTTGAATGCAATGACTGATGAACATCTATAGCATTATTATTATTGTGATACCTGAATATTTAATTCTGAAGCAGCTTTCCATTGTGTGGGTTACATTCTGGTACTTGTTTTAAATCGATTAATGTCTGTTTAATGCATAGTTAGGAATTCTTGTTAAGGTCTGATAAAAAAAAAAAGTAATCAGTCTTTTTTACATCTTAAAGTACTGTCAGTGTTTGTACTATATATAAATATATGTATCTAGTTAAATGGAAGAAAGAAGGTCTTGTGGGAAATACTAGAAATAACCACTTTAGTCGCAGCAGGTTGGAGATGCATGTTGATGTTTAAGATGTTAGTGATAATACAGAATAAAGACAACACTTTTACTCCTTCATGTTGTTGAAAACCTCTGTACACTAGACGTGCTCTGATCGTCCAGTCAGCCTCCAGCAATTACACAGGTGACCTGGCCGGTCAGCTATCCAGTTAAAAGCTGGTCTATATCATGTATGCACACACCTACATAGCAGCGCAGGCAGGCTGCCACAGCCACCTGCTAAAACAGGTTAGCGTGGAAGCTCCTCGCTATGAGTGAAGAAGTAAAATTCGCCAAAAAGCAAACCGCAGGAGGCTCAGCATGGAAACATTCAAACCTAATCAGACATTTAAATCTCCTTCACCAAACTAAACATGGATACAAGCTAACAAATGCAAAGTGGCTAACAGCCTCGGTATGAGCAACGAATCAAAGTAAACATGAGGAAAATTATAGAAATGAGTGAAAAAGAGAAAATTGTCAGTGTCCTGTTATCTGGTGAATTTATTAGCATACTGGGAAATATGTATATAAAATTTCATTTCATTATTTTTTTAATCTCATTCCACTAGCAGAGCGCTTTAGCTTTAGCTCTTTCAGAGAGAGAATGTGTGACTTACCAAAGTTTGGGGGAAATTGCGAAGCTTAATAATTTCTTTATTACAGAAATAATATTTTGTGTATCAAAAATGAAGAAAAGTTCATTTTTGCTAATACATGCTGTCAGTTATTGTTCTTGGAGAGAAAATTGTAATCAGCAAAAAAAATAAAATAAAATGAGAAGTTAAAATTGGCCAAGAAAATTGTGATCGGTGTGTCTCAACCATCCTTCCTGACTTCCACTCTAAGAGGTTAAAAAATGTCAGCGCTTCCACTTTACCTCTGAAAAAATCAGCCATTATTTAAACAATGACCAGAGGCTTAAACAATAACTGCAGGTGCTATTTCATTTGTCTGGCCTTTTCTTGTGTATTTGATAGTAAGGTAAAGGAAAAGGAATTCCCCATAAAGAGAAAATACACGCACAGCAACATACACTGCAAAAGGATTTACACTGATCTAAATATCAGACACACGCGCTCACATAGAGCATCCGATATCTGAGTTGTAATCCAGGATTAGCCAGATTAAGATCTCTAGCTATGTGTGTGTCAAACAATTATCGCCAGAAGGGCCTGTTTGGAGAAACGAAAAGATAAACACATCA
>NW_024582483.1:897851-926335 GCF_018398535.1 Haplochromis burtoni
TGTGTGTGTGTGTGTGTGTGTGTGTGTGTGACAGGAGGTTTTTCCTCTTTATAAATTCATTGTTTGGGCAAATCTTAGAGCGAGGGGTTATGTTATTTACCTGTGGTAATTGGTTTTCCCAAATGGCAGTTTTCCTCATTACACACACACACACAGACATTCACATTCACGCACATACACACAGTAATAAAGGGTAAGACAGCGATGAAGCCATTTCAGATAGTGAAAGCTCAAAGTCAACACACATAGTGAGCACACATATACACACAGCTGTTCAGTCATACGTGTGTGTGTGTGTGTAGCCAGCAGTGTTTTAGTGAAACAGTGATGATCTTAGTGTAGAATAGCATAGTGAGAGAACTAATCAAACACACAGGCTACCCAGCAGCGTCACAAATACATCCATTACACAAAATCCTGATATTTGTACTCCTCATGGCCTGAGGTGAATACTAACTGAGAAAAGTGTGTGTGTCTGTGTCAGGAGAGAGCTGCTCTGATGCCACCACATGAAAATAAAACTGTCATTTTCCTCACAGTCATAATTAACAGCATTAGTAAATTACTGAACAAATGGTTCCACAGCTGGATTGGGACCACACCGCTGGAAAGCAACTCCAAAATGTAGCATGTATAGTTTATCCAAACTGAAATCTGGATAAAGATACCTTTGAAGGCGAAGCTACATGGGGACTAATGCCACTCTCGTCCAACATCAACAAAAAGTTAACTCAACAAAAGCAATTAAACAAGTCAAAGACCACCATCTTTATAAATGGTTGCCTCAATGACAAATACCTCAAGTACTTAACAAAAAACATTTAAGAATTGCAGCTAAACATTTAGCAAACCACTAACAAAGTTATGCATGGAAATCTACCAATAAGTTTAAATTTCCCAAATGAGCCCTCTCTTTGTAAGAAACTGTCTCAAAGTAGGAAACAAAGAGAGAGTCCACAAAATAGGTTTAGTAAAATAAAAGATAACGTATTAAACCTAAACTAACCAAGACGTCAGCACCAGAGAAGGTTGATGTCAGGTGGAGAAGAGGAAAACGAAAATACAGAGCTGTTCATCTGAGCTAGGTTTTAGAGTCTGAAAGGCCCAGGTGAATTACACTAACTGATGACCTTCATGTATCGGTATCTCAGTTTCAGCTTTCAGTTTTATTTGTCATAACGTAATAGCGTAATTGTATCAGCCAGTTCGGATCAGTAAGGATATGCTGGAACTTTCTTGAGGAATGGGAGCAGCACCACACAACTGGACCACCTGAGTTTGTCATTCACGTTGTATATGACTTAATCGGTATCATGTTTTCAGCATGTGACAGAGCCTTACTTCAAGCTATAACTTTCTGCCACTGGAAACAGAATTATTTTTTCACTGCAGTGGGCCTGAATAAATTACAATTCATGCTGTAGCCTCTGTTTATATAAAATGCTTCACCTCTGTCCAGACACTGGCATGATCTCCCATTTCTTCCCGCATCACAGAGTTTCTGTACAGCAGTGCCTCTTAGGTTTTAGTCGCTGTGAGAAGACTTTTCTCTGCCTCTTCCCACATCCTGGATAACATCTGTGACAGCTGGTTTACTCCCAAGGGAACAGATATATACCAACCTGTCTGTAGCAGCCGCTGACCCTGGGCTGCAGGGATATGGTGTTTGCACCAGGCAAACTTTTGCTCATTTTTTGAGAGATGCTACGAGACAGAAGGGATTCCCTTCCTCCACAGATAAAGTGACCTATTACTACTTTTTCTGTCTCTCAAAAATGGCAATTTTTGTTCTTTGTAGTTGCTATGGTGCAATACTTTTCTTCATTCTCATCACATTTTGGGATGAACGAGCTAAATTTGAAATACAGATACCCCTCCTTCCCCCTGTATCTGTACAGCAACTGAATATTGTACCAGCCCTTGTTCAATAAACCCTTTGGATTGTGTGGATTTAGTGTTGCAGAATATTTTCAGATGCACTTCGGGTCTTCAGGTGAAATTGGGAGGTGATGGTATGCTATTTTCCTGCCCTTCTAATCTCTTTCACAATGCTTCTGAAAATATTAACAGCTGATTTAAATGCATCAAATACCATAAACAGCTAACCCGAGGCTTAGCCAGATAACAAGGCTAAAGCCCAGGGTAGTTTTCAGTGCTGTAGCTCTTTCCTTTGCAATAGTTGTCCATTTGGATCCAAAACCCTGTCTCAAGACTGTGTTGTTAACATTCTTCTTAACAGTTTATGTTTTTTTCACCACTAAATTATGTATGCCTGAGAGGGTTCCTTTCTGATCGTCTCTCATTTTGTTAGGTTAGCTGTCATGTAAGCAGGCCTGCAGGTTAGCACTGAAGGTTTATTTTCTTTATCTTGTTTCGATGACCAAGTTTTAATGATTTAATGAAGTGTAGCTTAAAACACCTGTAATTCAAAGTAACACATGTACGGTAAAGAGTGTGAAGTCAGTGACTTTATGTCATCAATCATGAAGAGACTCATGCTGAAACACATTATTTGGTTCGATAAACTATAGGGAACAATTTCTATCATATGCAAGAAAGTCTATACGACTGTGAGGGAAATGTCAATCAAACATTGCACATGTGCTATCCTGAAGAGACTTTAAAAAAAAAGATTTATTTAAAAAAAGCTTGTGATTTAAGTCTGACTGCTGCAGAGATGCTCACCATTCAGGAAAATCTTCAATCTGCTTTGTGCATAATAAAGCCTTCTACATAACTTGAAAAGTGAAAAATGCCTCAGTCTGAAGAAGAAAATAGAAAAGAGCAAAATTACCTAAAGTACAACCTTTTCCTTGAAAGACCATCTTGTATGAGACCCTTAATAAACCAATTTAATATTGGAGGCTCCGCAGACACACTGAATGGATCAGGATGAAGCGGCTATGTGGATGATGAAATAAACTCCACTTTGTACAAAATCTATCAAATATGAATCCTTCAAAGATTGTGATTCAGAAGATTTACTAATTAAATGACATGAGAATTACTGCAGAATTCATTTTCACACAATTTATCTTTCGTTTTTCGAAGTTGAAAGTCCACCAATTCAGCTAGAGACAAGATGGCGAATGCGTGGCTTTGATGGCTCTTGTCCCACTTCTTTGAAGGAGAAAATTAGGAAGTGTTAACTCTACTCAGCCTCGCTCACTCTTGCCCAAAAGACAAGGCAATAAAGCGGCATCAAAAAGGAGCATGATGTTGATTTCACAAAGTCGCGCTTTAGTCCCACTGAGTTTACTCCAGTCTATCAATTCAATCAAGGCACGCTGCCTTAATGCCTCGGGTGGAAAATGGAAATACTCTGGCTTGCAGACATTGAAGAGCTGGCAGGTGTCGAAGTTTTCAGATACCTGGTATTAATGCAACGAGTCAGCCAGAGTCGTGGCTCCTGTGTGAACAATAAATGGGCCGGCACCTGCTGGCAGCTTGAAAAAGATTGAATTATTAGCAACAAGTATATATATAGGGGTCAGCCTCTGTAGTAACTGCCTAAAAAAAGCTTTGTATTACTAGAAACACTTTTTCTAAAGTAAATAATGATTATTTTATAAGCTGAATATGTTTTTGTAACTTAAATGTCAAAAAGGGTTTGTTGTCTAAAGAGGTCATTTGACTTTGAAGTACATATTATTGTACTCCATTATAGCATTTTAATGAGTCAAAACTCAGCATACACAGGGTTTCCTGTGGCTTTCTGTATGGTTATGATAGCATGTCAGGGGGTTGTTTTGAGCTCTTATAATAAAGTTTTGTGATATTTATTCATAAATTAAATTTGTGAATAAATTTTGATGTGCAATCAAAGGGTGGTGGCGGGTGGTACTTTGACAATCCCAGGATCTTGTCTTTGCTTTTTTGCAGATGATGTGGTTCTGTTTGCTTCATTGAACAATGGTCTCCAACTTGCATTGGGGGGATTTGCTGCTGAGAGTGATGCAGCTGGGATGAGAATTAGCATATTTTAATTTGAGGCCACGGAGGAGACCAAGTATTTCAGGGTCTTGCTTACAGATGATATGAGAGTGTATTGAGTACAGAGTGTGCTGTAATGCTGATTGTGTGCAAGTCTGATGTGGTAAAGGGAGAGCTGAGTATGAAAGTGAGTCTCTTGACTTTCTGGTAAATCTGTGGTCTCACCTATGACCAAAAGTTGCTAATAGAAATGAGCTTCATCCAAAGAGTATCGAGGCTTTTTCTTAGAGAAAGGGTGAGGAGCTCGGTCATTCAGGAGAGGGTCCATCTCAAAAGGAGCCAGTTGAGGAGGGTTGGATGTCTGACTGTGATTCTTTCCCACACTTTCTAGGTGAAGTGTTTAAGGCATGTCCAACCAAAGATGTTGCTTAGATGGCTTGGGAACACCTCAGTGTACTCCCTGAAGGAGGTGGCTGAGGAAAATGGATGAATGGATGGAAATGAGCTTGTTTTGCAGCCACGGGACCTGGAAACCTTGCAGTCATTGACTGGACCATGAACACACTGTATACAAAGAGTCAAAAGTGAGGCCATCTGTCTGACAGTTAAAGCTTGGCTAAAATTGGGTCATGCAACAGGAAAATGATCCCAAACAGGGCAGCAAATTCACAACAGAATGACTGAAAATAGCAGAGGAATCTGAGGACATCTGGTGGCTGCATGAAGAATGTCATAAATTAGAAGTACTTGGAGCATGGCAACTAAAAGATTCATGTGGATAAACTGCTGGCTGTGAAGTCTTTGGACGGCTTGTGTTACTGCCCAGCAGAACCTTGTTGCGCTGTTGTCACTCTAATCCCAGATCTCAGATACTAACATGGTTTTGTGAATGATACGGTGGAAAAAAAATACACCAAAAATGTCAAACGTATGCAAAATTAGGTGTGTAAGCGGGTGTAATGCACCAGCCCTAGAAGTTGCAAAACGCCGTACACTGCCATTCAACCCACTGTGCCTCCTCTCGCTGACATCGAGGAGCGAGCACAGCTCTGCCATTAGAGAGGGAAGAAGAGAAGCCTGTTGCACTGTGGGCCCGTCAATCACTGCTTACAGCTACATTTGGCATTGCAGTCAGGTACAAAAAGTGTGTTTTGTGCCAAACTACCTCAAGTCAGACAGGCATCCAGACAGTGTACCTGAATAACAATATTTCATCAGAGTAAAGTGGGAATAACAGGGAACAGGATGTGGGGAGTAAACATAGTTCAGGATGGAGCTGCAGTCGTGTTGTCATGTCTTACAACAAAAAAGCAACATACATCTTCAAGGTTCTCCTCTACCTCTCCTCCTAACTCCCCTGTTCTTCAGCTGTAGCAACTCCTTCCTCCTCCTCCTTCTCCTCCACGCACATACCAAACACACACACACCACTCAACGTGCCCTTCCAGATTCATTAGCATATAAATAACTCGTAAAACACAAAACACACACACAAGGCAGCGGTGCCACCACACACATGCCATTTGCGGTGGTGTTAAGAGGTGAATGTGGAATATTAGTGGGTATGAGCAGACTCTGGTGTCCATTAGTATGTGTTGGTGTGTGCGCGTGTGTGTGTGTGAGAGAGTGAGCGTTGTGCCAAACCTGATGAAAAGGCTTTTAGGCTAATTACATGAGAAGAGTGTGTTGCTATCTGTATGAATTTTAATCTTGCGCTGACATCTTTCTCTCTCGCTCTTTTTCTCATACACACAAATAAAATGTGTAGACACACACAGCTCTAGGTCAGTACTCTGCTGCAGATGCGCTTTAAATTAGGGAGACATTTTAATAGAATAACTTCTATTAACATGTGTCCATGTGTGCACAGTGACGTCTTCCACAACTCCAAACCCAACAGCTGAGTGAATAAAGACCACACGTTACCCACACAGCCTCTGATACCTTGTTTGCTGACCATGCATTTTATTTGGCCCCTCTTCCTTCCTCTACTGTTTAAATTTAGGGATAAAAGGGGGATTTTGAAGTGAGGAATGACTGGATTTTTAAAAAAAATATTGTTTTTAAAATCTGATCTAACAGTGCCCTCTGTCCAGAGGAAGTTAGAACTGCAACTGGACATTTCCACGTGAAAAAGTGTTCCTTACATTTTCAAACAGCTTCTATCTCAAATCAAAGGCACAGAGCCCATTTTTATCCCCTCAAAAGTAGATTGCAATCAGTGCAGTATTAAGTGCTGTCTTCTTTTGAAGTTGCAACAAAGGCAGATAAGTAGACAGCCTATGACATTTGATACGAGGAAACATGGAGATAAAAATGTAAGACGATATAGATTTGGGTTATTACGATAGCCTTGATTCCAGGTTCATGGACCAAAAGACTAAAGAAGAAATACCATTAGACACTGTAATGAAGCCCAAGCAGCATGTAAAAGAGAAGCATGGATCATAACAACAAACCACTAGATGTGTTTGCATAGTGGATCAAAGAGGATGTCAAGTAAATAGAACTTTTCTATTTGCAAACTCAAAAACAACCTTTTTATGCTTCACTTTTGCTTTTCTGTGCGAGGCTGTTACTACAACATGGGCTCATTTGGTCACACTTAAAAGCAGGATAATGGATGGGCAAATTAGATTCACTTTCAGCTTAATAATTTTCGTGCACTTGCTTTAAAAATTCTAATTGTTTCTGCCATTAATCATTTGGCAAATTCTTGGTTTCTCTTTATTCCTTTTTTTAAAACTAAAAATCCACTGGCAAGATATTTCAGATAATTCTCCTGCTCATGCTTTCAGAAAGTATGAATCATATGAATGCCCTTGAGTTAGGTTAGCATGTAGAAATCTCCCTTTATAAAATCCAAAAATCATGTGATTTCTATCCCATTAATCCCATTTAATCAGAGGTTTGTGTGTCACAGATACAGAGAGCATGAACATGGATGTCATCACCCTTTGGTTTTGAACTGTATTTAGAAGTCGGGCTACCCGTCCTGATGCAACCCTAATAGGATTTATTTCTCCTCCCAAAACTGAACCGGAGATCTTTCCTTGTTTGAAATTTATTTAAAAAGAAATTCCAAAAGGCTCCAACTGCACACGCACAGCACAGGCTTAGCAGACTCAGATTTGCTCCATCCATCTGATTACATGGCCACAGACCTAACTAAATCATCCAGGTAGATGAGTTATTAAGTCATTTTTTGTGATGAGAGGGTAAACTTTCCATAGAGAACAAATGTGCTTTAAATGTGCTTTAAACCTGCACATTTTAACATAGGAGTCAATGAGGCTTGACTCCCTTTTAGAGTCTGCTTTAAGTGGCCACTTGAGGAACTGCAAGTTAAAATGTATTGTCCTCCAATGTCCTCATAAACTGTAATATAATTTTACATGCAAATATGGTAAACTGACTTGACTTGACTTGACAAAACTGCAATGTGAACCAATGTCTTCTATACTGATATCAGTGTGTTGAACTAACAATGCTTTTGCCTGCTTCACAACCTCAATTTCATCACATTTTTACAATTTCAAGTGTAATATTCAATTTGTAATAATCACTCAGTTATGTCAGCAAACAGCTGTCTGTGTCTATTTCAACATCTAACTGAGTTTCAGCATTCGTGTCCTTTGAAGGCATCTGAAATGAGTAAAGACTGAGCACATTTTTGGATTTCCTTAAATCTTTACAAACTATATAAATAAAGATGGATTTGCTTTGAAGTCAGCCAAGCAAAATGTTTCATAGGAGAGATTTGATGCTTTATGGGCTGTAAAACCATGATACTGTGTCCCAGTAAGATTTGGATGAGGAGATACCAGTCCAAATTAAAACAACACAAATGAAATCAAATTTAAACTGTGGCTGCGAACGCTATCAGCTCGTCCAAATGGACTCTCTCTGTTGGACCTCACTCCTCCTCGCAGTCCACCCCCACCTCCGCGTTTACTGCTTCGTCCAGCTGGCTGGTTTCGGCTGAGTCCACTTCCTTTTGACTCACATCACCGTCTTGGTAACGGCGGACAGTTGGTGGGCAGAAAGACGTCTCCAACGATGCTGGAGGTCCGCAGACCCAACTGGCGTGTGTGTGAGAGAGATTATTCTTGTAGGGAAACTAGCCCTGAAACAACCTGGATCCCGTGGATGATTAGACTCAGACAAGCTGGCAGGGACACTGTGGAGCAGAGGGTCTCCTGTTGGTTTGGCTGAGTGAAAGGCTTGGCCTGGCTGGTCCAGGCATGGATGCTACGCTTTGGCTTGCTCAACAGAGAAGAAGTGAAAGAGTGGAGAGAGTGAATGAGGAGAAGGCATGCAGCCCGAGGAAGTGTGCTGAAGACAAAGGCAGGCTGTCTTGTAACTACTCTGTAACTACTTTTATTAAACTACACTTTGTAGCCCCAGTCTTCTCTGCATGCCGACTTCATTCTTCATTACTTCACTCTCTCCCAGTAAATGACACAGATTTGGACTACATCAGTTTGCACAAGTTAAGCTGTAGGCTAATTAGTTTAACATTTAAACTAGTTTGTGTTGCATTTACATGTCTTGTTTGATTTTTCAACATATAATGGTACTTTAACTCTGATTTGACATATCACAACAATATTTTCATTTAAATTGTTATATAACAACACAGTGTCACAGTCCAAATTGCACACCTCCTCTTTTTTCAGTTTTCCAGTGTAGTCAGGCTTGCAGATGTATTTTAATTTCCACCCATTTTCATCCACTCATCCAATTCAGGGTCATGGTGGGCTGGCGCATATTCCAGCTGTCGTGGGTACACCCTGGAGAGCTTGTCAGTCTGTCGCAGGCAGATAACCATTCACACTAACTAACACCTTCGGCTAATTCAGAATCACCAATAAGTCTAACAAGCACTCTTTGCACTATGGAAGGAAGCCAGAGTACCCACACAGGTCCACACAGAAAAGTCCCAGTGTGGATCTGAACCCAGAACCTTTTTTCCACCACACTGCAGATTTCTACCAAAATAAAAGTCTGGTAATCCACAGGAGATGTTCTGTGCAGTCTGCATGTTCTCCCCATGTCTCTGAGAGCAAAAGGGAACAGGGGACCCTAACTCTTGGCTGCTACTCAAATCTTGTGGTTTAATGTGTTTAAATGAGGCAAAATCTGTTAATCTGTTTAGGGGCATCAGGGTCTGGTCCTGCAGGTCTTGAGTTTGAATCCACTGTCTGGCCAGCACCTTGTCATGCATGTTAAGTTAATTAGTGATTCTCAATTAGCTCTACATGCAAATGTGAGCACGAATGAGTCCTTTGGTGGACTGGCAACGTGTCCTGGGTGTATCCGACTCTCACTCCATGACAGCTGGGGTATGCCACACACCTCTCATCCTGTAACCCTAAACAGAATAAGAAGTAAAGAAAATAGAGGGATGGCCTGGTTTACACATATAGTAAGAAGTTAAATTGGTAATATCCAGCACCTGGAATGTGTCCAACTCAATTACACACAGTGTAGAAAAAGCCAAGTTTGTCTGCTTGCTGTGTTTGTTTGAAATTCCACTGATCACTAAACACGTGGTCAGATTTTGAGGCTTTTGGGAAAATATTTAGATCAAAATTGTAAAAACTGCGAGCTTCATAAAGACGTGAAAGTAAAATAAAATAAATTATTGGAAATGGAAAGCTAAAAGGATGAGCTTTATGATGCACTGCAGCAATATGGATAAAAATCTGTGTCAGTAAAGACCGATTTCTGGTCTGAGCTATAACTGACAAATTACAGACCACGAATCGGAAATCTGATTGGACTAATTCAACTAAAGAAAATGGTTTGAATATCTCAAGATGGATCTAAGCTGCATCAGCTCAGAAATATCATGAGACTACTTGAAACGAATGCACTAAACTTAATTGTTTTCAATCATTTTAAACATTTTGATTAGCCAGTGTGACTTTCTTTCAGGATTTGGGAGCGAACATTTGAAAAGAGAAAATGTGTAGCTGTATAAAACTACAGATCATCTTGGTGTGTGCGATCACACAAGCCACAGTATTCCTTGGCAACACTCCAACTCAAGAGTATTCAGTAATCATTAATACCTCATTACATGTTAACATGAGTACTCAATACTTAGTGCAGCATTCAGTGTACGTTTTGTGAAGGTAGCTTGCAGTGTTGCAATATTATTTTACATCGTGAGCCACTTACGACCCACTTTGATCTTAAGTGGGCTGGACCAGTGAACCTCACCTGTTTGTCAGCGTAAAGAAATTTAACTACACATTTAATCCTATATTTAATTAAAGAAAAAGAAGTGCAGTTTTTCTACATGATACAGAAATGCTTCAGCAGTAAATGAAAGACATCTGTCAGCACGACTCTTCAGCTTAAATTCTGAAAAACAAACATGTAAAAAGACAGAGAGGGTTCTGGTATCCGATTGCCCAGACTGTCTGGCAGTGAAAAAACATTAACTTTCTGTCATTTAACTCTTTACTTGTTACTTATTTACTTCAGTGTCGTATGAATTTCCACTGCTGAGGACTTCAGGAGAAAAGCTGCAAAAATGATGAAAACACAGATAAATGTCCAATATTTATGCTCAAATTTGCCAAAGTCCCCCAGCAGGCCAGATTGGAGCCTTTGGTGGGCTGATTCTGGCCCCCATGCCTTATGTTTGACACCCCTGATCTAGTACTCAAACTGCCTCTGTCTCATATTTTTTGCTAAACTAATGCCTGCAGACCCACGCTCACAAACATCATCAGCTATGCCACAAAGGTAAATTGGACTTTTGTACCTCCTGCTTCATACACACTTAAAAATTAAACAGGGTGTGCAACAGGGGTATAAAGTGCCGAGCCAATAGCCCCTTGGGTGCCCCACTTTACTCAGTGCTAATGGGCCACAGGTATCTTTGACCTTGGCCTGTAAACCTTTGTGACCACATGTAAAGTCTGTGTGACGCTGACATTAAACCATCCACAAACAGAGCTGTAAAAGTGCTCAAACCGAGCAGGACCACATTTCCCAGTGATGACGCACACACACACACACACACACACACACACACACACACGAACAGCAGGAGAAAACATCACCAGCAGCGCTAAATGTTTCTGTTTTCCTTCTATATGTATTTCCTTCCGTCTGCTAGCGCCCCCTGTCGGGAATTATCAGTAACCCTCAGCAGTCTGGCCGTCCCAGCGCCGCCCGCAGGAGCTTCCAAGTTCACAAACCGCTGGCTGTGTTTGGATAGTTTGGATAGCTGTCCCACGGAGTCAGATACCACAGCCTCAGCGTTGTTACAGTTGTTGTGCTTTGGATGAACACACGGACTCCAGGTCAACTTTCTGTTTTTGTTTTCGGGCCTCTAACATTTGAGCGTTTAAACTTTCTTTTGTTGCTTTCTGTCTTTGTTTCTGTGTCCAGAGTGATTTCTGTGGATGGCGAGGTCCATCTAACCAAGATGGACACGGGCTGTCTGCCGGTTGAAGACTAGATAACGGCTTCTCAAACTAAATGTAGACTTTATTTTTTTACGCGTGTTTATCGTGTTTATCCGTGAACTTTGTAGTCGCCCCATTTCCATCCCGGGGGTGGGGGATCAAAATCCTATAATGAACATTTTCCCACTGGAGTTTCGGTAAACTTTTCCCACGACTCGCCATGTCGGGAGTGGTCCGCACCCTGAGCCGCTGTCTGCTCCCGGCCGAGGCCAGCCGGGACCCCGTCGGCAGCAAGGAGAGGAGCCGGGAGAGAGACGCGGCGCAAGAGCGGGAGGCGAGGCGCAGGAGTCGGGAGATAGACGCGATGATCGCCCGGGAGAGGAGAGCCATTCGGCGGCTGGTGAAGATCCTCCTGCTCGGGGCCGGGGAGAGCGGAAAGTCCACATTCCTCAAACAGATGCGCATCATTAACGGGCAGGAGTTTGATCAGAAGGCACTTCTGGATTTCCGGGACACAATCTATGAGAATATACTGAAGGTAAAGACGTGGCTCGAGGGGGCCTTCATCCTCCACATATCTAATGTTTGCCGTGTTTGTTAAACATCCAAATCGTGTTTTATATCTGAGAAGGACAACAGTGAGGGGGCATTTTGAAAGTTTTCACAAGTAATTGACACTTTAGGTCACTGTGGCTCTAACTATTCAGATTTTTGAATTAGTTGCTTATGTCTTAGCTTTTATAATAAATCTGATTGATTTTTATTTTTTAAGACAGCCAAAACCTTTTCTGAGGAAAATCAAGATGATGGGAACAATTTATATCTGCAGGCCTGGGCCATTAGCGACTAAGGTTCACACACTTATTTAAACACACACAGAGGTCTGTTGACATAGTGCATATTTTTATCCTGAAGTGAGTCTATGTGTGTGTGTGCGTCCTGTCCCTTTGTTTGCTGTCATGGCTGGGCCTCCTTCACCAGCTAACAATACCAGACTATTCCTGGGGGATGAGCACATCCGTCCTGAGTGCCACACAGCCCAGACGAGGATGATAAGAGCCTGCACTTCTGCACAGACAAGACAGTATTCAGTACCCTCCCCCAAACACAAGTATACAGTGACCGTCCTGTCTCGGGCCAGATCAAGAACACAATCTTCCCACACACCACATACTTTACCAGCAGCCAAACTCCGGAAAACACACACAATGCGCGATGTGTAGGAGCTGATAGGCCAGGCCAAAACTACCAGCTATTACCCCGCTTAAAACATCTGTAAGTCCCTCACCAGCGCTGCAGTCATTCGTCATGTAAAGTATATAAAGAGCGAATGTTAGTATTAGGGTTGTAAGTGGAAGTTATTTTCATTAATGATTAATCGTTTCTGTTTTATCCCTCTGTTCAGTGTCTGCTCTTTTCCCCGTCTTTTTGGATGCGGCTTTTTCTTTGCAAATCTGCACAGAAGGCCACGATCCTGGAGTGACCTCACCACTGCAAGAAAAAAAAAGCTTCTGGTTGAGAAGTGATGCACTCTTGCTCAGTTGCAGATTCAGTGCTGTTTGCTGAAGAGAGTAGCACACGTGGTTGTAAAATCTGGAGTTTATTGGAGGTTCATGGAGGCAAATTGGGTGATGCTCCGCATACTCGACGTTTATGGCTTCTTTAATCAGCACAAGCTGTGCTAACATAATTGGAAAAAGGTTTTCCCGATGATCAATCAGCCCTGTAACGTGATAAACGTTCACTGGGCGACACAATGTGCCGCTGAAGGACTGATGGCTGCTGGAAACAGGCCTTTGAGCATCTATGTAGATGATACAACAGCAATAATAACGAATTTATCATCAGTGGTTGAATTAATGAGCGTTAAAATCATATCTGGATAATTTGGTGTTGGAAAACGAGGACATTTTGAAGCAATCCCAGCTTAACCGAACTTAAAAAAAGTTCATCCTACATGATGTGCCTTCTTTGAGTTTGGACGCCGCTGTTTGGATTTCCCACATCACAAAGGAATAACAGCCAATCGTGTGCTAGATGCGGTTGTTGGTGGAAGATCAGTGTCACCTACCAGGTGTAGTGGGGAACCCCCTGTCTTATGGGAATCTATTGATGAAGAGTGAGAGAGCAAAGTGGGAAAGGAAGGAAAGAAGGGCGGATAAAGCTGAAAGAGAATGCACAGGTGTGCTGCACAATTAGGCCTGCAGAAATAAACAGCGGAGAGGTGGAGTTCAGATGCGGTCTGAGTGATTATCTTGTCAAGCGGTGGATAAATCTGTGGTTTAACCATTGTCAGAGGTGAACCAAACAAACAAAAAACCCCTCTGATCTAAGTTAGCCTTAACTAGCAAGTAAATGATCACTGAGTCATTTTGGACTTTTGAGGTGCATTTCTTTATCACAATAGAAGATAAATACCAGCAATAAAAAAGAGCTAATTTTTCTAAACTGAGCATGTGATGGCTGCTAGCTTCTCTTATCTCTGGTAGCTTTTATCTCTCATTGCCTTTCTTGAATTTCTTTGAAGTATTCGCCTGCTTTTTTTCTCTCTCTTTTTTTCCTCTTTTTTGGCTCGTTTGGTTCACAGCAGATATTTTGGCACCGGCTGCCCGCTCATGTGTTGTGTTTTGTGGCTGGTGTTGATGTCACTTGCAGTCCCATCGTTCACTGGGGCTCTGTGGGCTCAGAAGGCAGGCGTCGCTTTAGAGGAGGAGGAGGTCAGTGCAGTTCGCGGGGTGGACTGCATTAACGCAGGAAAGAGAGCCGCTTTTCAATACAACATTTATAAATGAAACTGAACCCTGCCAGCTCCAGCCATCTGCCAGAGGCAACTGCTACTAACGCTGCTGACCACGCCATGACTGTGAGAAGCCCATCAGCTCAGACATCAGATTTTAATGTTTTTTCGCCCCGTGTGGTCAGATACTGAGGGCCAGTAACACATAAAATGAGCTTTTCAATCAAAGTCTGTTACTCATTTAAATTTGTGCGTCCTGTGGCGTTGCCCTCTACGGCTGGGGAGGAGGTGAAGTTTGGTTGGAGTTAACAGGAAGCAGAAGATTCAAATACTAAATCCCCATATATCCTATGTAAAAAAATCTTCTGAGCTGTTTTTTTCCTTTTCTTGTCTTATTGGTATTTCCTCCGTCTACTCTATGTAGCTGTTTTTACATGTGGATGTCAGGCGAATGAAGTAAGGATATTGTACACTCGGAGTCTGCTTCACATTCAGTCTGACTATCTGTTTGCTTCAGGCTGCCTGAGCAGCGCGTGCAGGGCCCGCAGCAAAGTACGACCACTCCTTCGCTGTGAATTCGCTAGACTGCTTCCTGCATAAATTTAACCTGGGAATTATTTAACTGATCGCCCAGACTTTGTGCTGCCGAGCTGGGAGGATTTTACATTTTCACCTCTTTAAGGTATAGCCTGGAAAAGTTCAGGGGTGCCAGTGCATGTGTGGAAGCATCCTATGTCAGTCACATAAGGAAGTTGTCCGGTCAAAAACTGGGTCATAGTTGTGGGAAGTATGCAACCTGCACTTCCTGGGAAGTAAAGTGAATGTTGTTTATGGCCTTTGTGCATGCATATGTTCAAATGTTTATAACCAGATAATCAGTGATAAACTAGAATTACTCTGAATCAGTTTACAACAAGAGTTACAACATCCATGCAACACCTGTCCATCCATCCACCTTTCCTTCCACTTATCCAGTTTCTGGTCAGTGGGGGGAAGGTAGTGGTTGGAACCATTCACACTCGTAATTACACCTACGGCCAATTTAGAATTGCAAATTAACCTAACCCAGGGAGAACCAACACAAGCACAGGGAGATAACTCCACAGAGGTCCCAGCTGGTGGATTTGAACCTGGGGCCTCCTCGCTGTGAGGCAGCAGTGCCAGCCATCTGTCTGTCATTTCTGTGTAATTACCAACATGTTCAGACTCATAACAGTAAGCAAACCTGACTTCCAGTGTTTAGCCCTAGCTTTGTTCCCCTTTTTCTAGCTGAGATTCACAGTAACCCATGAGCGGCAGACCAGAAATGCACACAAGCTGACGTCATCTGAACGTCCGGATAACGCACAAGCTAGTTCTCGTTAGAGAATGTGTGCAGTCCTCTGGTACTGACCTCTTAGATCGGGCAAAGCAAAGGCAACGTCAGTCATCTGAATTCTTCGGAGGCTTTGAAACTGAGCCGCACATAACTGACTTGTTACAGGCAGACAGTGACAGGCTGATCGGCATGGAAGCAGACAGTGGAGTAAACATGCGGGCACTCAGGAAGAGACGCAGACAGGAATATGGAGGATTATGATACAAACGAGGCAGATTAGTAAATTGATAAGGCTCGTGTCATGAGTCGATGTGACTCACTCAAAGCTCACACGGTCATTCTGCTTTGGGAAGTTCGCTGCGCCCACGCTGGTAGTGGGTCTGCATGTTCGTCACATTAATGCAGCATGTGTGTTTGTGTGTGTCTTTGTTTTAAGCACCACTGTGGGATTTCCTCACTTGTTTAGGTTCACATCCATCTCACTCATTCCTAAAAACAAAAACAGCATTTCTGAACAAAAAGTCTGAACAGGCTCAGACTTGAAATCACTCCACAACACTGAGTCACAGAGGGCAGCCAAGTCAGACTGCACACACACGCGCACATGAAATAGACATACATTGTAGATACATTAGTCAAACCTTCTTTTCACTCTTTGCATTTGCCTTTTTTTTTTGTTATAGCCATGTTCAAAAGCGTGGGTGGTGGGGGCTCTCTCTCTTTGACTTCCTGGTTTTCACATGTTATTTGTAAAGACGACGCTGAGGAGATGTTGATGTTGTGGGTGTGTAAAAGCCTCTTCAGTGTGAGATTAAGCAATACAAATAAATTTGACTATTGCAAAAGATTCAGATGGGTCATGAGTCATTGACAGACACACACAGAGCACACGTACTTTGACCCCTGAGACACTCTTAAATTATTCACAGCAGAGTCATTGTAACGATCCATAGAACAGATGAGCAACAACTCTTTAATAATTCAGCCGCTCTGGACTTGGAGATGCTGTGAAATACGCCTCACATTTGCAGTGAGTTAGTAAGAGCCGGTGAGGGTGTAATGGATCGGCGCGAGCTCACCGATTCAAAAATCAAAGGTTTTTATAGCTAACTTACATTTTTGGTGATGCTCGCAGTTATTCACAAGAATTGGCTGGAGAGAGAGAGAGAGAGAAAAAAGAAGTATATATTTATAGTTGCTGTGTGAAGCGGGCGTAAATGCTGCATCATCACTTCCAGAAAGTTACAGCCCACCTCAATCTGACATCTGGAGTAGCTGTTCAAGAGAATAGATGGAGGAAATAGAAAAAAGTAGAACTGAAGGAGGAAAATTCAGTCTCAGGAAGAGACCTCCCACACAGATCCCACATGGTTCTCCTCAAAAAACCACCAGCAGCCACACATGCATGCGTTCAGAGTGTGACTTAAATGCATGAGTTTCAGCGTTAAAGTTACTCCGTGTTTACGAGGAATGCTAGACTCATTTTTTTCCTCCCATCTGTGTGGTAAGAAAAATATCTGCGACATTAAGACAGGCGGCTGCTCTTCTTGTGTGTGTCTGCAGGGCATGCGTGTGCTGGTGGATGCCCGCGACAAGCTGGGTATCAGCTGGCAGAGCTGTGAAAATGAGAAGCAGGGCATGCTGGTGATGTCGTGGGAGGGCCGCGTAGGCGCTTCGGGGGTCGAGCCCAGTGAGTTCCAGCTGTACGTGATGGCGCTGAGCGCGCTCTGGGCGGACGCCGGCATACAGGAGGCCTACACGAGACGCTCCGAGTTCCAGCTGGTGAGTAGACATTATTCTCAGTCCTTTTAATATCCTCCCACGCCCCTACGAACTTTCATCACTAACCACCTGAGACATCCAAAAGTGGTAATTTTAACTGGATGATGTTTAACCCTTGTAATTATATGAAAGTGATTATTGCTATAGAAACTCTGCAAGATGCAGTAAAGTCAGTCTGTGCTTTTCATGGCAACAAGCTGCAGTACTCTGAGGTGGTGAGAGGGTGCAAAGCAAGAAGGGAGGGCAAGGTGCTCGTGTGCCAGTGCTGCAGAAAATGAGCACTTAAATCAAAGCGTTGTTTCGAATATTCAGCTTTATTATCATCTGAGCAATTTAGTATGACTTTTCTGCTCGAGTGCTTTTTCATGTGCTTTCAGTTGCAACATATGATGCCAGGGCATGCACCGATGTAGCTGCTATTGTGTTTGTTATAGTTAAACCAAAGCAAATCACCAGCGAAACAAACTGTTATCCTACTTGTACTCTTTTCCCCTGCTTTACACACATATGTGGATGTTTTTTAGATTAGCTGAACCATTGCAAAATATTTCCCTGATCCTTTTTGCTGCTGCAGAAATCTCCCGTGTGGTGCAGATACCCCTCTTTGGGATTTTGTAGACTTAAAGAAAAACAATGTATATAGACGCGAACTCTTTGTAACCGTTTAAAAGGGCATTTCACTCAAAAAGTGTTTGTTGTCTTTTGTAAACCCAGTCAATAGAAAAAGAAGAGCAAAGGCTCAAAATGTTTTAACCTACTCGTTCAGCAGTCTAAGGCAGAAGCTTCCAACCTTTACACATATCAGAGGCCTATGAGTGTGCACTGAAGATGCTCGTGTTTCTGTCAGTGATAGTTACAGTGCTGTAAAAAGTATTTGTCCCCTTCCAGATTCGTTAATTGTTGTCACACTTATATGTTTCAGATCATCAAGCAAATTTTAATATTAGACAAAGATGACCCGAGCAAATACAAAATGCAGGCGGGCAGCGTCGGCACCTAAGTTAGGAGCGATAACTCTTCAACAAGGCGACGTAGGAGCTTCAAATTGATGTTATAGGTGCATCTACTAAAAATCTTTTCTTCTGACCTCAAGGTTAGAGTAAGATTTCTGAAAATCTTGTGCGTGTGATAGCTTGAAAACAAGACATTGATACCATAGGTGTGTCTACTGTATAAGGGGTAGTGTAAGGAAGAGGACTCCTTACTACATTTATTTATATTATATTATCTGTATAGCACTTTAGAGCACACCTTCAACTTTATTAAAATCACCTTATCAAGCCCTTTTTTTAGCATTGCACTTTAAGCATGGATTTGCACAGTAAAACATTTGCACACAATAAGTTTAATTATTTATTGACTATTTATTGGGAATTTTAAAATCAGTTGGTAGCCTTGTTTCAGATCCAGCACTGCTGCTCCTCATCAAGGAATGTGGTGGTTGTCTGTCAGGAGAGAAGAATGGTGATTGAGATTGAGATTAAGGTTTACCAGTAAGGAAAACTAATGCAAATGTGTGTGTGTGTGAAATCTAGGAATAAAAGTGGTGCAAAAAAGTGTCTGTAAGATATGATTACTCACCTTTCCGGGAAAGACCATTGGTAAAGAGAGTGTGGTGAATCTTTTCGTGCTTGGGTTTTTTGGGTTTTTTTTAGAATATTGGGTTTGGTGTAAAATTAAAGTGTGAAATATTTATTAATATGAAAACGTGATATGTATTTATTTATTCTAATTGATATATTGTATACTGTGGTGGAAGGTTGGGATTTAAGAATTTACCTGAGAGTGGAAGAATGGTTTAGTCTGTGACAGCTGAACATATTTAAGGCTGCCGGTTGTCATTAGAGGGTTGATTGTGCTGTGAAGAAGCTCGATGAGTGAATTGTTGTAAGGAGAGCTGTATAGCAAATAAGTACTTTTTGTTCCACTACACTTGCCTTGGTCCACCTCACTGTGTTTCCAGCCGCTAAGGGCTGTCCTGTTACAGGTAGCACTGGCGGGATTTTTAAATGATGATTTCATATTATGAAAGGAAAGTAGCGACCCAAACCTGCTTGGCCCTGTGTGAAAAACAGTTTTTGAAAGTTGAGTTTCATTATTGACATCCAGGTCTGATAACTGCCAGACCCGTTGAATTTTTAAAAATCACTTAAATAGAATCCGCCGGACAAAGTGAAGTAAAGTCACTGACATCTGTCCATCACAAAGTCTGAGGCTTTGGGACTCCAGTGACTACAGCGAGAAAATTTGGAGCAGTGGTGAACCTTCCCAGGAGTCACTAGCCTACTGAAGTGAGAGTGCATAGATGACTCATCCATCAGGTCACACAAGAGCCAATAACGATGTCTAAAGAACTGCGTGCTTCATATGAGTCAGTTAAGGTCAGAGTTCACGATTCTATTGGGAAAAAAAGCTGAACCTTTTGTGTCCTGTTACATGTGCTGTAAAACTAACACAGCAGGTCATAAAAACATCATCATAGCTACAGTCAAACATGGTGGTGGTAGTGTGACGGTCTGGGGCTGCTTTGCTGCTTCAGGACGACTTGCTGTAAGTGATGGAAACACGAATTCTGCTTTTTACCAGAAAATCCCGAAGAAGAATATCCGAAAATCAGTTCAAGAGACCTTGGGTTATGCAGCAGGACAATGATCTAAAACCTCTCCAGCAAGTCCACCTCTGAATGGCTCAGAAAAAACAACATGGTTTTGGAGTGGCCTCGTCAAAGTCTGGATTTATATCAAACTGAGATGTTGAGGCGTGACCTTAAACAGGCCGTTCATGCTCGAAAACCCTCGAATGTTGCTGAATTAAAACAATTATGCAAACAAAATTAAAATTCCTCCACAGTGATTTGAAAGTCATTTCCAGTTATTATAAACACTTGTTTGCAATTCTTGCTGCCAAGCGTGGCGCAACCAGTTATTAAGTTTAGGGTGCAATCACGTTTTCACATAGGTTGGGATAGATTTTTCCCTTAGTAAGTGAAATCATGTTTTAAAAACAGCATTTTGTATTTCCTCGGGTTATCTTTGGCTAAAATGAACATGTGTTTGATGATCTGAAACATTGAAGTGTGACTAATATGAAAAAAAAATAAGAAATCTGGAAGTGGGCAGATACTTTCCCACGGCACTCTACAATGTCCAGTTCTTCATTAGTGTTATTTTCTAGTTTCTGCTGTACACTTCCCACCTTATAATACTTAACATGATTTATGTGGTATTATGTAAAGAAATATATGAATATACTGAAATCTCTGACACAGTGTAGTCTGGGTTTTTTTGTTGTTTAAACCAGATAAACTGGCTTTAAGCTTTGGCCAAAGAAAATGTCAAGTAAAATAACGTCTGACCTTTCTGTTAAAGAAGCAGCTTAAATGACTTTTGAGGACGTATCTTTGATATCTAACATCCAAAGTGAACATTTCTTTGAATATCTACAGCTCTGGAGTTTGGTCTCTTCAGTTCCTGAGCTTAACAAAATATTACCAGGAATTGCAACACTAATGGTTTGATTTCATTAGTGTTCTCTTGGCTTTCATCTGGCTTCCATGAAACCTCAATATCGCAGCTTGATGCATGAGGGTCAGATTAAGAAAAGGATATTTCAAAATAATAACTGGAACAGCTCTGACACAAACAGCTACCGCTAATTTAAGAGCTACTTTGATGTAACTGGTTGTATGTGAACTGATGTAACCCGCTCTCATATTGGAAGAATGTAACAGTAATGTGTCCGATGCATGTTTTAAATGTAACGCAATACGGGGAACGTTCATTCTTGCATTGTACTTGGCGGTGTGACAAAAAGGGGTTGGTGAGCTGAACAATGAAATTATGATAACTTGGCTTCTAAATAATCCTCCAGAGTCCAAGACGGCATTCGAATGCATTGTGTCCAGATCTCAGTTCTCAAACTGAAGGATGTACATGTTATTTTGCTATATCGAGAGCAAAACAAATCATTGCTTTTAACTGCAAAACTCGAGCACGAATTTCCTGGTAGACACCTCGGGAAGATGATTATTCGGGTTAAAGCCGCGGTAACCCCCAGAATCGGTGGGAGACGTGTTTAAAAGGTTGTTGTAATGGTGTGCTTTTCTTCTTAAAGGTGCCGCTGGCTTCTGAGGCTGAAATTGTCACATTGTTTATAATGATTTTGTAAGAGTAAGGGAGATGCTAAGAGAGAGCGCGAGAGAGAAAGAGGGGCTGTTGTTTTACTAAAGCTTGTTGTAAACTTGTAGTGTGTGTATATACTGCATAACAATGCAATAAAACACAAAAACGACAAAGCCGTAATAATGCAGTACATTGTCCAGCTCAGATATATTAGTTTCCCCTTTTTGCTTTTTAGCCCAGTTCATCATCTTCAGCTCTCTTGGGTGAGAATGCATTTAATTAACAAGCTTTAACTTTTCCATAAACTATAAACAGCGATCAGCCACCGCAAAGCCACGGGTCTAATAGTGTTGATTTCCGTACACTGTTGACGCAGCTGACCTGCTGGAGCTTGGACACGTCCTCTGTGGTCCTGAGCAGCGGGATGTGAGCAGTGGATCCTTTGGCTGCCGGGGCCTTCCTGGATCACATTTTTCCTGTTGCATTGTGTAGATGCTCACTTGCATTGGGATAATTGGGACGGGGATCATTATCGTCTCATGTGTGATTTGTAGTTCGTGGATATTTAAAAGTAGAATGGGAGGCATAGCCTTCAGCTGTCACCAGCTCACAGTTTGGACAGCCTCTCTACTACTAAGATCAGGCCTAAAACTTTCCTTTCTGAGAAAACGCATAGTTTTTATCACTCACCTTTTTCTCTGCACTCTGCATTTAACCATTAGTTATTATTCATTTCTGGCTCTCCATTGTCCCCCTCACCCCCAACCATTCGTGGCACATGGCCGCGCCTCCCTGCTCCTCGTCCTTCTTGTGGTTTCTTCCTGTTAAGAAAGAGTTTTTTCTCCCCACTGTCGCCATGTGCTTGCTCACGGGCTCATTTGATTGTCTTTACCTTTCAATATGAAGCACCTTGATGCGATTGCTGTTGTGATGTCGCACTATATAAATAAAATTGAATTGAACTGAATCGAATCTCCGAAATTGTCAAGCTGGTTGTCAAGGTCAACTCCCGGGGCTCTTTTTCATGTTCTTTGAAGCATTCCTGAGCCTTTCTGCTGCACTGAGTAGTTAGCCTGATATATCTGGTATATCTGCCCCTTCTTGGGAGGGGTTGCAACCACAGGTAGCTCCTCGTGTTTGATTTCCTGACCAAATCCCAGGATCCGTAAACAACTACATTTCTAAAATAAATCCTTACTAAATGTTAAATCTCCCATTCAGCAAAAAGAGCACCTCTCAGTTCACTCTCTGATTTGGGTATAGTCACTGGCTGACCTGATGATTTCATGCGTGTCCGCATTTAAATTTAGAATTGCATTTTTAAGTTTCAATATGATGGCAAACAACATTTACAGCAAACACAAAAGAACTGCTACTCATTACTAATCATGCTCTTGTCCTGTTTCCGTTTCCTCTGCTCTTAGCGGTCTGACTGAGTAATATTGCAAAGAAGAAGAAAAAAACTTTGCACTGTAGCCTTGTATTCCACTTCTGTAGTCATATTGATGTGGAGAGCAGGAGATATTTGCATGGTAACTGATTTACCTCAGCCTGTTTTCTCTGATCTAATAGTCGCTGATGTGCTCAAAACATCCGAGAGAGCAACCGGATCACATTAGAAATGTTTATACCTGCCAGCTGAAAAAGAAGCTGCAGTTAACTGTTTAGTACTGCACCGAGTGAAGCCAAAGTATTTATTGTCTTTTCGCATAACTTCCTTATCTCGCTCGCTCGCTCGCTTTCATTTTTTTTTTGTTTTGGAGACGTTGCAAAGATGTAATTATTTTCCTCTTGACTGTAAATGGAGCCACTGAAGTGCACTCTGTGGAGTCTCTTCTCCTGAATTACATCCAGCAAACACAAACGTGAAACTCCTCACAGACAGCAGAGCAGTTCTTCTCCCTTTTAACAACATGCAGAACATTAAACACACACAGATCAACACCAGTGGGTTGCACAAGAAATGTTTTCTTTATAGGCAACGACCACTCACCACGAGTGCACAGAAGATATGCAAGTTATTACAGTGAAAGTGATGGAGGACATTTTTATCATCATCTTTGTCTCTCTTCCTAAGGTTTTACATCCACAAAATCATCATCAGAAGGCATCATAACATTTCGTTATGTCATTTTACAAAACAGTGAACCACATAAGCTTTTAAAAATAAGTGAAATGCTCAAAACTCATATGAAACTTCCTAAGATGAGTCACGTCTGGCAGATTTTTTTTCTGCTGTCTTTAGCCCGAGCAGCCTTTGCTTTTTTTTCCAAGTTCATCTTTTATTCTCCCGTCTCGCAGGAACAAAAACAAATAGACTCCTTTCAACAGCCACTTGCTATATTTTAAAGAACATTTTGTGAGAAACAGACCGGCTAGAGAAACCATTTGTTCAATAAACGTCTACAGATATGCTGTGAAGGGCCGGACAGCTTGTCAATGACACTCAATGGTTGAGCAGAATGTCATGAATGATCGCTAACCATATTGTCAACAGAGGGAATGTCTCACGGCATCGGCATCACCAGCTGGGCTCGCTGTCTGTGCTCCGTGCATTGGCTGTAACAGCTAGTTTTATTTGGACTTTATTGAAAGTGACGCAGCAGCTTTACTGTCTGCTCGGGGCTGTGAGGACGACCTTTAACCTTGTTACGCTTTTATCGGTGACAAAACAAGCTGGAGTCACATAGAAGGTGCTTACATCTCTGTCTCCGCTGTCTCACACTCAACAAACTGTGTGTGCGTGCTTGAGATGTACAGCTCTGGGTCAGACCGCTTTGTCTTATCTGGAGTTGCTGCGTGATAAAGTTAGTGTGTTACAGCCGCACACAGGCCTGCAGGCATCGTTCTCTCTAAAGGCCAGCACGCATAGGACTCGCATTTAGAGGCGTTTTTGATGCTCGTGGCCTGGTGCCACTCTATCAGCAGACTTGTTCAAACGTATCAATCTACACTGACTCTGAAACACGCGCAATCTGCTCGTCACCTCAAGACAGCTATTTAAATCGCTGCTGTTCCAGTGTTGTGAATGATGTACAGTCTGTGTGGGCTAAGTGGACTGAGTGCTTCGGTTCAGCTCTTGATTTGCTTTAAAGTGGAGTAAAGCTGGTGAAAGTCAGTGTTTTTCTGATTGTCAGCAAATTCCGTAAAGAAACCAAAAACAGCAATGCATTAAACACCTGCTGGCTGTGTAGCGAACGCGCTGCACAACACTCCTTTTCTTCTGCATGGGTCCAGACTGAGTTTGAAGCAATTCTAGCAGATGTGTACCGCAGGTGTAAAGGGAACGCTTGTGTAGGTTATGATGTAAAACAGTAGTTTAGCCTCCATGTTTAAATTCTGTCCCACTGACATCATTATTGTGGCTCGGGAGGTACAGCGGGTTGTCTAGTGGCTCAATACCCAGAGTTTCACCCAATCGGAGGAAGACTGTGTGCGTGAATGTTTTGGTATAGAAACAGAGGCTGAATGTGTGTGAGACTGGGTGAACGACGCTTGTAGTGAAAAACCCTTTAATTTGCATATATGAGTTTTATTTTGTATCATATTTGCTACATCTGCCTTTTTTTTTTTTACAATGTATGACTTAAAAATCCATTAATTTAGTTTTTTGGGTGGAAAAGAAATCACACTGATGATGCAAAAGTGTCAAAAATTTACAAAAACTGAATGTATGAAATATGATACTCGAGGCGTTAAGGGGTTAAAGTTGTAAATTTAAAGGGGGAAAAAAAATGTGTTTTTCTTTCCTGATGAAATCAGATTGCTTCACTTCACAGGGCCCTCATCATACTCCAGAGGTCACAGGTAAACAGGAAATGCTGTGAGTTTAGTGAGGAGCTACAAGCTGATACCAAAAATAGCCGTCAGCTCATTCCAGAGCTTCTTCAAAGAGCCGACGCTTCTGATAACAAGCTTCTGCAGACTCGCGACTAAAATCACAGCATTTTCTTACTGCAAAGTATAAATGGAGTGTAAAAATCATGCATTACAGGTATTATACATGGCAGTCTGTGGCGTGTGTGGCGTGATGAAGTACATCCAGCCTTGCAAAGTGAAGTGCTGTGGTAAAAAAAGTGATAATAAATAAAAATAATAGGCATTTGTGGCTTTCTAGATGTTCAATGTCAGTGGATGATTGAGCAGTGACCCATAATACGACACTATTTGCTGTCAATTGCTACTGGTATTAAAGCACGAATGAATGTGAACTGCATATCAGAGCTACCGTGCCGATCTACAACTTAAACTCTATTTTTTGATTCCTTTCATCTCTCCAGCAATTCACTGTCTAAAATCATCTAGTTTGGACTATTGGAATTGAGCAACACTGCAGATCTCATCCATGCTGCTAGTGGAGCTAAAACATTTTAACCAGTGAGCCCATGAACACTGTATTTAATATTGGCCAATCCCTGATTCACTGTCCTGCTGCATGCAGTTATTACCAATGCACCAAATTCAAGCAGTAAGTTCCCAACACATCTAACATGTACTACAGTGCCCAGTTGTTTTTGAAATTACTTAGACCAAGAGTGTGAAATATAAGGCGCAGGGGCCTGAATAAACCTGCCAAACTGCACACGTTTTCTCAGGGATTAAATGTGTGGTTAGACACTGGAAGAAAGGGGATTTTCACTGGCCCTAAGCTAACATCAAAGTGGCCCATGATGTAAAATAGTTTAAGTCAGGGATGTCAAACTTAACTTTATATTTGTCATCTCTTTTTTAAATGATTTATGTGCATGTGCTTGGGGCCCAATCGAGGATAAAGGAAGTTAAACGCTACCTAAAAAAGTGCTGGTTTTCTTTTTCTGTTCACTTTTCGGACAAAACATGGAGCAACAGCAGCCTTATTCTCGACAGCAAGAAACCAAAATGTCTGCTGTGGAGTAAATGTGCTGAGTTAGATACTCTCCGCCTCCACTTTCTTGCCGCTCTTGGAGAGGTTTTCCGGGGACACCGCAATCAGCTTTTCCCAGGCACAACTGGGCCCGAGCAGACGGGGGAGAGGGAGGAGAGTCCGATGAGAGGAAGAGAGAAAGGGAGTGGAAAGAGATGAGCGTGGAGATGGGGAGTCTCCCACAGTGAAATAGGAGCGAAGGAAAAGGGGAGATAGTGAGGGGAAAAACAAACCCAAAGCAAGCACAGGCAAGGAGTTTGTTTACTTGTAGGCTTTTCTGTTTTCCCACCACACCCAGATAACACGCAGTTTGATACAGGACATAAACATCGAACCTCCCCTGCTCGAGGAAAACAAGGCTGTAGATCGAGGAGTGACAGTAAGTGGTGGCTGCTGTCGTCAGCGTAGGTTTAGACTTTGCACCGTTCAGAGGACTTTGAAGTCTCACAAAGGTGTAAAGAAGCTATAAACGCACAAATGCGTGCGACGCTGCACACACACACATTTCATCGATGACTTGGGCCTTGCTGAGGTTTAACATTGTGTATAGTGTGTTTGTGGTACCCCATTTTATCTATAATGCATCTCCCTGCCTTGATAGGAAGAAACATAAAATATCCCCAGAGCAGGGATTGCAAATAAGATAGTGGTGGATCTGCACCAGCTAGTGAGTGCATGTTTTAGACTGATAGATTTCAAACATAATCCCTCCCTGAACAGGAAACCTGAGCTGAAGCTGAGCACAGCTGTGTTGAAGAGTATCGGCAACAGTTTCTATTCCAGACAAATCTGGAGAAAAGTGAACTGAAATAACGCTTTTTTTCTAGAGATTTCTTGAACTCAGCTCAGAAATATAGATCACATTGAGCATTACAGCTGAAACACTTGGTTTAGATTCATTGATTTGCCACATTGATGAGGTTTTGTAAAGTTTTCTGGATTTAATTTAAATCCAAACTGAAACTGCTTCCCCCTCAGTATTAGAAAAGTAGGAATTCCTACTTCTCACCCTTTTAAAATTGATGATGCTGCATTTGACTTCTGTCACACCCAGCCTGCGTGTTTATCATGCACAGGTTGACAAGCAAAATTTACACTTTTTAAATGTAGCAGTTTGCTGTGTGCAATACTGTAAATTTAATAGATAACAATTTGTGAACAGTTCTTTGTCTGAAATAAGCATAGACTGAAAAGAAAAGATGGTCAACTCCAGTTTTGAAGCTGCTGTCGACAGCAGGCACAGTTTTAGCTAACAGCAGCAAACATCCTCAGATTGTGCAGGCATACATAACACAGATAACAAAACTTTAAGGTGTAATTCAGTTTAACAGGTCACGTACATGAAAATTCTTCCCTGTAAAATTGCTTGTTTCAGATGTGTCGTTGGTCTCTGGGGAACAGCTCATTTTTGGAGCCAGCCTCAAGTGGCCACTTAAGGAACTGCAGTTTTTGGCACTCAGTTTTATTAATTTATTGATTCGTTTCAACGCTCTGGAGATTAAAGCCCGACTAGCCAGTATTAGCTACTTGTTGATTAATCTGTATTGACATTTAAATTTTTGAAAAATGACAATTAAAA
The DNA here is from genome assembly GCF_018398535.1 of Haplochromis burtoni. Lineage (NCBI taxonomy): Eukaryota > Metazoa > Chordata > Actinopteri > Cichliformes > Cichlidae > Haplochromis > Haplochromis burtoni. The sequence goes on from NW_024582483.1 coordinate 925,652, forward strand.
AGTAACGAGGACAGGGGAGAAACACCCTACAATCGTGATACCAGTGGTGTTGTTGCATAGATTGTCCACTAGAGGGCAGTTTGCAACAAACAACCAGCTGATCTATTCAATTCAGTTGTGTTTATTTAGCATCAAATCATAACACGAGTCGCCTTAAGTACGGTGAAGACCCTGCAATAATAGACAAAATAGTAATATAGAGACTAAGCAGAGTCGGGAGAGTGTGAACAAATGGACATATAAATGAAGGCGATGTCTTTTTGTTTTGTGTCTCTAAAAGGAAAAAACATTGGCCAACGTATCAAGATATCTGATTTTTACAGGACTAAATATCGGTCTTAAAAATCCCGTATCATCGCTGCATGAGGCACACAACAACTTCTCCGCCTGACTCACCAAGCACATCGATGACTGTGCCAGTCTGCCTGCCTCAAGAACTGGATTCATGGTGTGTCATTCAAAGCTTTTGGGCATGAAGTGTAATAGTGTTGATTCATTCTTTGTTAATAAATAAATAAAAATGTACCTATGTGGTGTCATAAAATGACACTCTGGAAAGGTCAGTGGACATTTTAAATTTTAAAATTATTCATTAGTTAATAAAAAATAGTATTTATTATTATTTGAATTGAAAGGACTGACCCACAGTAGCACTGCACTTAGTCCCACACTCAGTGACACATA